>NC_142680.1:11760728-11883228 GCF_964200805.1 Pocillopora damicornis | reverse complement strand
TAACCCTTTGACCCCTTGAAGTGACCAGCATCTAATTTCTCCTTACATTATCATGTCATGCATTCATATCTCACCAGTGTCTGACTTCTAACTGCCTTAGGTCCTGATCACATGGCTGTGTATGTATCACCTGCTAGTGACGTAGATTTGCTGACCTCTTCCCTCGGTCTCCTTTTACCAATTCAAGATGGTGGAGACAGAGTTGTGTACTTTATTTACTATTCTCATGGTACTGATGTGGGGCCCTGGGAACTATCACTTGAGCTTCTGGTGAGTCGGACAATTACAGTATTAATCATACTCGTGATTGCAAATCAGACTCCTGCCTTGCGGTCGTCTGACTTTGTAAGCTTCTGAAATGTTCCAGAACATTTTGTATATATATATATAAAGACTCACTTATGTGGTAGTTGGGGTAGTTGTTGTTGTTGGAGCAACGACTGTATAGAAAGCTATACTGAGAGAGAGTCACTGCTGAAGATCACTTATTTCAAGGAACTGTGGAGACAGCAGTGAGATTGTGTCAGTGGTGAGCTAGGATTTAGACTGTGGTGGGCTTAATTAAGTTTATTAATGATAAGTATTTTACTGCTTTGAGGAGTTGCTCCTTCTCAAGAACATCACTTGCTGTTTAATAAAATATTAAGCTTGTAGGATTGTAGTGTTTTCTGTCAGTTAGATTATACAATAACAAAATAAACTACCGGTATTAGTATCTGGTGTTTGAAAATTGATAACCTTAGTCTGTAAGCAGGTCCTCATTATGGGTGCTTTGGCACAAGTGTTTCTTCACCTGCAGGAAAATATGAGGCCTTGAGTAACACAGCACCACAGTTTTGTAGAAATGTACACCCTTTAAAAAGTGCAAGATTTCATTTTGTCGTTATAGAAATGAAGAATGCTTCATATTGTTGTTACAAAAACAAACAATGCTTTAAGGGTCATTATTCAAACATATTTCAGTTCTGACTAAATGATTGCTTTCTGTGTACTAGTCAAAGTCTTCATGGTTTTGGTGGAAATGAACACTGCATAAGTGATAAAGATTTCTCAAATTCACAAAACGTTTGTGAGTTCAAAACAAGTTCATATCAAATGAACAATGCTTCATTTTGTTGTCATCACTAGAACATATTTCTTTTCTGATCATCATCTTCATGGTATTATTAGGAACAAACAGCACTTTATTGATAAAGATTTCTCAACTTCATTACCCATTTAGAGTCTGTCAGTTAGATCTTTTCAGTATTTGTTTCCTCGTGAGACATGACTCAGGATTTCTGGCAACAAGACTAAAAGTTTCAGGCAACTTGACTCTGGTTTTGAGCAACATGACTTTTGGGTGACTTGACTTGAGCCCTGGTGAACCCCCTCCCTGACCTGTCTCAAGTATTCCTTGGGCAGAGAAATGTGGGTCCTGCAGTGCTGATAGCAAGCGCTTGCTCTCAGGCTAATATATCCCAAGATTCTTTTAATTTAAATATCATTTCAGGCAAAAAGACACCTCCCGGCCAAGAGCAATTTGTTGGACTTTGCTGTGGCAGCTCATTATATTCACGGTAAAGAGTCATCTTCACCTTTCCTCAAAGAAGTCATTCAAGCTATTCCAGACTGGATTTTTGCTAATGATTGGGTGGACACATACAAGAGCTGGTCTTACACTACATAATTCCCTGTATTGCAAGAATGCATCAGTCCAAGACCTTCTAAACACTACTATGAAATACTGAAAAACAAAAATTTCAAGCCAGGAATTTGAAGAATTGCACCAGTTTGAAACAGTTCACAGGTTGAAAATTATCATGAAGATTTTTACATTTTAGGGTGGATGACCTCAAAATTATTTATCAGGATTATAAGAAAATTTGACAGGAAAAAAATGGATGTGAAATAACACATCATCAGAAGTAGTCAGGCTGGTCATACATGAATCCAAAAAATTTTTAAAATCACCTTAATTAATTTACAACGATTTTATCTGGAAATTAAGTTCCAAATAAAACTAAGGAATCAAGAAACAAAGTAAAGGATTGTTTGGTAGCCTGTAGTCTGTCAGCAGACCCTCAGTATAATGATCCCCTTTAATGCCAAAGAGTGCCGTAGGGCATATTGAGGGCATAAAAGCATAGCTCCCTCCAATATGACACTTGATATACCACCCTTCAACTTTTTGTCTTTTTATTGTATTGGTCAAGGTTATATCTCACAACAAACAATGCTCTAGGAGCTACAATTTAAGCTATAGTTTATTAAACAATTGTCATACGTCGGTGTGCGTTCATCGAGATACGAAGCACGCGGGAAGTTTGGAGAGCACGAAAGATGCATAAGAGTTGCTCGAGGCGTAGCTCTAGCTCCTTGAGTGCTCTCTAAACTTCTCAAGTGCTTCATATCTCGATGAACGCACAGCTGACGTATGAACCAATTGTTTTATAACATTTTCATCCCGATGGAAAATTTTTTTCTCAAGGGATTTGTTTGCTGACGTCATGAGCGTGCACAATAGGAATATGAAGCACGCTCGCGCAATTGAATTTGATTACTAGCTCTGTTCTAATATAACAGCGCGTAAATTCAATTGCGTGAGCGTGCTTCATATTCCTGTTGTGCACGCCCATGACGTCAGCAAACAAATCCCTCGAGAATTTTGCACTCAATCAGAAAATAAAGTTCATTTACACGCATGAATTCACCTGTCAGTTTTTGACCAATCTGAGACAAGATCGTTTACAGCGTAGCGAAATGTTTTCCTGAAATAAAATTATCAACGCGCTGAAGCGTAGCAGAGCGATTATCGACCCTTTCACAACATTTAAACCATCGGGTTGAAAATGTTATAAAACAATTGGTTCATACGTCAGCTGTGCTTTATCGAGATATGAAGCAAGCGGGAAGTTTGGAGAGTACGAAAGATGCGTAAGAGTTGCTCGAGACGTAGCCGAGAGCAACTCTAGCTTCTTGAGTATATACCCCATATGTATAAGGCAAACAAAATTTCAACCTTTTTTTTATTTTTCACTTTGAAAACTCAGTATTTTTAGTTACATCCTCCTCGCCTGTTTGGGTCGTTATAGCATACCCCTGAAAATACCTTTGAAATTATATATTTTACGTGGTCTAAAGGTTCATCGTTCTCGTTTTAGAAAAATTTGGCATTTCCCTAAGGCAGTAAAGGGATAACCGTTTCCGCACGAGTGATTCTTTGCTTGCGGGAGAATATGAGGCCTTGTGTGACGCAATCCAGTCAGCAAGGGGTCTAGTACTCATTATTAATGCTAAACCCCCGTCAACTTCTCCCTGACATTTTTCAAACTTTCCCGTGGAAAGAGAAACGCATGTCCTACACCCTGTTCAAGCAGTTTAGTTAGAAAAATGGAGCATGATGCTAAACTGAGCGACAGTAGCGGCAGAGCGAAAAGAGGAAGGAGGTTTTGGATTGAGTTGGATAAAAGTGAAAACCTTGATTCTATTTTCGCTCTGCTGCCACTTTGTGCTGTTCACTATTGTGCTCGATTTTACTGGCCAAACACCTGGAAAAGGCTAATTGTTTTCAAATTTTAAGTTCTTAACCAATTTAAAAGGGATATAGCTATCACCCCTGGCTTTTACAAGCCTTTAAAGAATAAAGCTGAAACGAGTCGGAACTCCCCCTATTGCCAGCGTAACTGGCATTTTTGCGTGCGCTTTGATATGTTAAACCAGGAGGAGCCTTGGAAACATGTGACAAAGCCATGAGAGGCTTGGAACAGGAAAAGTGGTTTCTCTGACTAAACCTCCACTTCTTATGGGGAGCCATTTGTGCCGATATCATCAACCGCTGGTGACAAAACTCAATCGTTAGTGCTAAAATATCAATCGCTAGTGATAAAACTCAATCATTAGTGCTAAAATATCAATCGCTAGTGATAAAACTCAATCGTTAGTGCTAGCAACAATTAACTCCACAAACTCCTTGTGACAGAAGAGACCTTAGGTAGACCATCCTGTCTACCTGCCTCTCGCCCTGACTTGAAACCGACTCAAAGCCCAAGTCTCCGAGGATGACGCAACACGCGCTTAGCGCGAAAAGAACAACAGTACAACTCTGTCGATTGTGACTGTGCTCGGCGCCTGATGGACAGCAAAAAACCCGTTTTCTTTAACTTCTCGATGCAAAACATTAATTAATTGCAAGAAAGCCTCATTTTTGGGGGTTAGAGCATTTGTTGTAAGAGAAACTCAGTCCGACTCAGGACTGATCCTGAGAAAAAAAATTGTTTATCTCTCTTGTATGCTACATGCGCCGCCGTTTGCAATTTGTACACAACATATTTTATCATATGAAAATCCGACAGTTTTTGTCCTGCGCAGTAAGCCATCAAGGCTTGATATTTTGAGAAAGTTCCATTTTTCAAGAGAAGATCGAACAACGAAATAAACCTTGCAATAATTGTTTTTAAAGCGGATGAATAGAGAGATATATGGGTCAATGTTTGCACATTATTTGAATGACTTCAAATTTGATTCCACCAGTAGTACGGTCATATGAATTTTCTCGGCTTGATGAGTTAGCAAATTTTGTAGGTATGGTTGGCTTTGTGAGCTTCGCTTTAATAAGATAAAATAGATATATGGGATCGAACGAGGTAAAAGTGATTGATGATAACTGGATTCTCCCCGGGGATAAAGTTAATTCTGTTCTCATATGGTTTCAGCTGGTTTGTGCTAATTTTAGTTAAAAGTAAAACTTGTCATTAGTAATTGATTAAAAGATAACAATCTTTTAGTAAGCCTTTTGTTCCAATAGCCTTGACAATTGGTCATCAAACGCTTGAATACGTATATGTTTTGATAGTATGCCAAAACAGTACTAGCACTTTGCGCCTTCTGCGCGCCTCTCACGTTCAATAGAAAATTACTCCATCACCGATGAAACTCAACTTTGAAAGGTAAATGGACACTTACGTATTTTATTTTTTTTGTCATGAATGCATGGTGCAAGTATTAATGCGGCCTAGTTTTGCTTGTAGTTTTTCTTTAATTTTTCATCTTTCAAATGCGAAAACAAAAACTTCAAGGAAGTTTTCCCTTTCACAGTGATGACATTTTAAACAGGCTAAGTCTTGCAAGTTTACAATTGTAGTAAATGAAAAATGACGAGTTCAGACCTGATAGTTTTAAAAGCGTGATGTATACCACTCAGTTTAAGATACGGCTGTCTAAGACAGCCGTAATCTTCACAAGAAACGTGACCAAAAATTGGTTTATTATTTGGTTGAAAGCTGTATTGAGAAAAAACATGGATAGTCCTCTGGCATCAAGTAGACTGAGCTTCCCTTTAATGTATCGTTGTTATCGACGTAAAATGACCCGTTTTAGAGAAAGAAGTGGTGGTAAAATATTCTGTGAATTTCCATTTTTGGAAAAAAAGAAATAGGACGTCTTTCCCATATCAGTAATGATGTTTTAAAGACGTTGGCCTTGATACTTCATTTTAATAATTTTGGAAAAATCGGAAACGATAGGTTCTGGGAAAAGATTTCAAAAGCATGATGTATATTCGTCAGTTTTAGACAGTTGTTTAAGCCGGAATCTTCACAGGAAACCTGACTCAGAATTAATTCATTCTTTCGTGAACAGGTGGAGTTGAGAAAATATGTTCAGGTCTTTTGCTTCAAATCGACCAAGCTTCCCTTTATGTACCACTTTTCATAAACACAAAATGACCTATACTAGAAAAAGAAGCCGGCACCTGATAGGGAACATTTTATGCCCATTTGAGATTTTATGGATTTGAAAAGAGGTGCGAGGTCTTCCACCCAGTTTTCTAATTAAAACGCATGGTACTAAAAACTTTGCAAAATTCAATCATTTTAAAACATTCCCCATTTAGATCGCTGGCTTACATCTGAAATAAGATATTCTCTTTTTTTTTTTCTCAATCAGGGTGAGTGATACTTGATATTCTGCTTGCTGCTCCAGAGTAAACTGACATGAAGGTAATAAAACGTAAAGATGTTTTGCGTATGCGATCTAAATTCAGAATGTTGCTCCTTTATTCCAAGCTTACCTTCTTGAAAGTCGTCTTTCACGACTTGAAATCAATGATATGTCACCTAAATGAAGAGTTAAAAACAACAGAACAAGAGCAAACACATCAAAACAAATCAAAGGCGGAAAACACACTTTGCACAATATTACAGGAGGTATTTTACCGTTGGCCTCACATTTGTCTTTAGAAAAAGCAATACATTGAGGCATGAGTGAGACATTTGGCCACAAAATGGCTGGCAATTGTTTCAGGAAGTTCGGGTGATATCTAAAAAGCTCAATACACGGACATCCGAACAAAAAAAAAAAGAATTCGAAGGAGTGAATATGACTGTGCTCAACTGCTGTTCTCACGTTAACCTCAAGTTATGGAAGACTCGGCTTTAATCATCAAGCTACAGGAACATATAAATTGAATAGTGAAAGAAGTGGCCCACATTGTACTCAGTTTAGGCCTGAAACTTAAATCGGCTAAGCTCTGGGATTTGCTGTTTAAATCTAAAAAAAAATTGAGAGCAAACGGAACGAAAAGGCCATTTGTCAATGTTTTATGCAATCAAACGTGAGTTTGTGATAAGGTGGATCTGAGTCCCATGTGCTTTTATGACGTATTTTGATGTGATAACCACTTTGCAGTAAAATTAGAGGAGCCAACGAGCGTGGTTTGCAATTGTCATCACTTAACCGGAAATTAACAAATTCAGTTGACGCCTCCATCTTTCAGTAAGTGTTCAATAATAATGTATTTATTTTAGTTATTTTTGTTTACCAACTAAAAACTACCAAGATTACACAAATGAAATGGATGTATGTATGAGAGTTTATTACATCGCTAGCAGAGCCCGAGGGGCAATATGAGGCGAATTCTGTGTTCTAATTGCCCACCTGAGCGGGCCCCTCTTGACCGCAGGGAATTTCCCATTTTGATTTAGCGCAAGAAAAAAAATTACTTAGAAAAACAACTTTCTTATGTTTGGACAATACCGGCGATAAGGTCGCAAAAAGTGGCAAAAGACAGTAAAAAACAAGATAACATAAATGATAAACTTAAACGATTCTCGTTGGTTTATTTGCTACAAACACAGGGGACTTCCTTTCCAGTCTTTAGAAATGAAGGAGTGTTGATTCTTAATAAAGTGATGATCTTATTGTTGTATCATAAATCCTTTATTGACTAAGCTTGTTCGGTCTAGATGGCTGGATATAAGCCTTATTCTTTTTTCCGTGTTATTGACCTCGATTTAGTCTCGACCATGAAAATGCAAGAAAGAAACTCGGCCAATATCTAGCCCTCGTGACCTCACGCTTGTTTAATAACGCATATAGGATAAACTAATAAGATTACCTTTTTTCATTGATACTAATTTTAAAAATAATTTTATTTTCCTGAAGGGATGCCTCAATCGCAAATTGTTTTCCTATTAGTGATATCATTTGGGGTACAATGCTTTGGTATGTTGACGCTTTATTCTTATGGCCTACACATAATGTGTTACAAGTCTTATCAGATGCCTCAAGCTGAGAAAACTTTTTACGGTGGCTAATTTACGTTATAAACTAAGTTTATAAGAAGAATTGTGGGTTGTGTGTGAGTTTATATGCAGAAAATGGAACTAAGCTATTGGTGGGAACATGGTGACGAGAAAAACAAGAATAAATTAGGTGAATGAAGAGTGTTCGCTGATACCGTGGGAATTAAGAGTGAGCACATGGCAGTCTGCGACCTTCCTTACAACTAAGCAGTTTCGAAAGCCGCAAAGCTCCTAAACAATTATTTATCTTTCAAATCGGAACTCTTAATCCCCACAGTATCAACGAATCCTCTTTATTCAACGTATGTATTCTTGTTTATCTATTTCCTGCATGTAAACACACACGCAACCCACAATTCTTCCATTCGCTGTGAAGGAGGGCTAGCGCTCGAAAGTCAGCTTTTAAACTCTTTGCGGTGGCCAATTTACATTATCAACTCACTTGATGAAGCCAAAATTATCTTGTTATACTCCCTCACCGACGTGGCACCACAGTCTCTTTGGAAACTGACCCCCTTTATCAAATGATAAATAGCATGGTTTGCGCAGGGCATTTCGGACAACTTCCAACTAAATATCACTCGCAGCTTCGCCGTTGGTGATATGAGTGTTGAACGCCCATGATTTTCAATTTTCACTAAAAATAACGTAACGTCACTCACAGTCCACAGCAAGTTATCAGTATCGGTCCAATTAGAACGAAATTCAATACCAGCAAGATCTCCCCTAGTAACACCCCAGAAATATAGTGGTGAGGAACCTTTTAATTAAAATTGTTTCACTCTGCAAATGCAATTATAATTTATTTATCGCTGACAAGAATTCTCAGCCCTTGTTTCAAATCAATAACTACTGCAATAACTGAAATTCTTGATAACGAACGTCTCTGAACGAATCAGGGGGAAAAATTCATTCAAAAATGTAAAAATTTTAGATAAGAGTGAAGTAAGTTCAACTTTGAAAATTGTTATTTTTCTAATAATTATCTCATTTTCTTTCTCTTCCTGTGGAAATCTATGAACAAATCAGGAGGCAAGTGTCTTAATTGTTTTATTCACTGTTATTTAGGCATGCATGCGCGTGGCTTTTTCCTTTCAGTAGATAGTAGTTCTGACATTAATAACTGACAGAATTGATTAAAAATTCAAATGATGTATATAATTCATATAGATTGTTACTCTTATAAAAATCAGGGGCAGTCCATTATCAAGGAATCTGCCTGACTACTCGATGAACAAACAGATTGAAACAACTTCCAAGATGATTCTTTTCTTCATTAAAAAGTTTCATATTTTTTCCTTTTTACGTGTCTGCATGCTGTTATCCAATGTTGGAAATGAATGATCTTGTTATCTTCATATGAATGTTTTTATCAAACTCGCTGAGACAGTAATTTAATTAGCAAATCTAAGCTTTGCCCGAATCATAACTTTTAAGATAACTCTTTTCTTATATTGATAACTTGAATCTCCTAACTTTATCAAGAATTCTATCAAAGATTCTCCAAACTCTTCAAAAAGAATCAAGGATTCTGCTAACTCTTGAATATGAGAATGAATCAAATTAACTTTTTAAATGATTACTTTCTTTTAATAACTAATGATATCCTTTTACTTTTCATGTGGACTTTGTGGAACGAAACAGGGAGTAAGTGTCTTCATACTCTACATAATGATTAATATGAAATTGGCTTGTTCCTTTTCGTGATGATGTGGTGCAATAACTCCCGTTATGTGCAGTATCGATCTAAAGACATCCTCATAACTGATCAATCCTATAAAGTTATCACGCCCATAAGAGCCCAATAGAGAGGACAGATCATCAGTGATTTCAAAATAATACTATAATAATATAAGAAAAATGACTTTTCTTCACATTATATTTATTATTATCATTTAAGTCCTGTATCAAGGATTCTGCCACCTCTTGAATTTGAGAATAAAATTAAATTTTCAGATGATTACTTTCTTTTATTAATCATTATAATCCAATTACATTTTATGTGGATTTTGTGGAACTAATCAGTGCGTAAGTGTCTTCCTACTTTACTCAATTGTTAATTAGAATGTGACTTGTTTACTTTTCATGAGGATATGGTGCAGTAACTACCGTAATATGCAGTATTGATTAAGTTCTAATCACATCCTCGTAATTATTCCATCTTATGATGTTCATCATGTCCATGAGAGCCAATCAGATGGCATGGATCACCAGTGACTTCAAAATACTATCCCTACTGATATAATAAAAATGACTTTTCTCTACATAATATCACATTATATTTATTATTATCATTTAAGTCCATGATATATTCTTTGGTGCGAGAACATGATTACTTTAATCATAGCAAAAAACCCTAATTTCCTTTCATATTAATGCTATCTGACCAGAATAAAATTGGCTAAAATACGAGCCTGGCTGTTTTGCTGATTTACATTACTTGTTGACATGATATTTAATGAGCATCCTGTAGTGTGGTGATTTCATTTTACTTTCAAATTAAGGTCGTTGTTTTTTTTAAATTGAATCTTCTTACTTTGATTGAGAATTCTATCAAGGATTCTGTTAACTCTTCAATATAAGAATGATTGAAATTAACTTTTCAGATGATTACTTTTTTTAACAAATAATATTATCTCTTTACTTTTTATGTGGATTTTGTGGAACAAATCAGCTAGTAAGTATCTTCATACCTTACTTTATGGTTAATGAGAATGTGATTTGTTCCTTTTCATGAAGATATGGTGCAGTAACTACTATAATATGCAGTATTAATCAAGGTCTAATCACATCTTCATAATTAATCCATCTTATGATGCTCGTCATGTCCATGAGAGCCAATCAGATGGCATGGACCACCAGTGATTTCAAAATACTATCCTTATTGATATAAAATATTACTTTTCTTTACATCCTACACAAATACTATTCTTACCGCAGTATCAATCTAAGGACATCCTCATAACTGATCAATCCTATAAAGTTATCACGCCCATAAGAGCCCAATAGAGAGGACAGATCATCAGTGATTTCAAAATAATACTATAATAATATAAGAAAAATGACTTTTCTTCACATTATATTTATTATTATCATTTAAGTCCTGTATCAAGGATTCTGCCACCTCTTGAATTTGAGAATAAAATTAAATTTTCAGATGATTACTTTCTTTTATTAATCATTATAATCCAATTACATTTTATGTGGATTTTGTGGAACTAATCAGTGCGTAAGTGTCTTCCTACTTTACTCAATTGTTAATTAGAATGTGACTTGTTTACTTTTCATGAGGATATGGTGCAGTAACTACCGTAATATGCAGTATTGATTAAGTTCTAATCACATCCTCGTAATTAATCCATCTTATGATGTTCATCATGTCCATGAGAGCCAATCAGATGGCATGGATCACCAGTGACTTCAAAATACTATCCCTACTGATATAATAAAAATGACTTTTCTCTACATAATATCACATTATATTTATTATTATCATTTAAGTCCATGATATATTCTTTGGTGCGAGAACATGATTACTTTAATCATAGCAAAAAACCCTAATTTCCTTTCATATTAATGCTATCTAACCAGAATAAAACTGGCTAAAATACGAGCCTGGCTGTTTGCGGATTTACATTACTTGTTTACATGATAGTTAATGAGCATCCCGTAGTGTGGTGATTTCATTTTACTTTCAAATTAAGGTTGTTGTTTTTTTTTAATTGAATCTTCTTACTTTGATTGAGAATTCTATCAAGGATTCTGTTAACTCTTCAATATAAGAATGATTGAAATTAACTTTTCAGATGATTACTTTTTTTAACAAATAATATTATCTCTTTACTTTTGATGTGGATTTTGTGGAACAAATCAGCTAGTAAGTATCTTCATACCTTACTTTATGGTTAATGAGAATGTGATTTGTTCCTTTTCATGAAGATATGGTGCAGTAACTACTATAATATGCAGTATTAATCAAGGTCTAATCACATCTTCATAATTAATCCATCTTATGATGCTCGTCATGTCCATGAGAGCCAATCAGATGGCATGGACCACCAGTGATTTCAAAATACTATCCTTATTGATATAAAATATTACTTTTCTTTACATCCTACACAAATACTATTCTTACCGCAGTATCAATCTAAGGACATCCTCATAACTGATCAATCCTATAAAGTTATCACGCCCATAAGAGCCCAATAGAGAGGACAGATCATCAGTGATTTCAAAATAATACTATAATAATATAAGAAAAATGACTTTTCTTCACATTATATTTATTATTATCATTTAAGTCCTGTATCAAGGATTCTGCCACCTCTTGAATTTGAGAATAAAATTAAATTTTCAGATGATTACTTTCTTTTATTAATCATTATAATCCAATTACATTTTATGTGGATTTTGTGGAACTAATCAGTGCGTAAGTGTTTTCCTACTTTACTCAATTGTTAATTAGAATGTGACTTGTTTACTTTTCATGAGGACATGGTGCAGTAACTACCGTAATATGCAGTATTGATTAAGTTCTAATCACATCCTCGTAATTATTCCATCTTATGATGTTCATCATGTCCATGAGAGCCAATCAGATGGCATGGATCACCAGTGACTTCAAAATACTATCCCTACTGATATAATAAAAATGACTTTTCTCTACATAATATCACATTATATTTATTATTATCATTTAAGTCCATGATATATTCTTTGGTGCGAGAACATGATTACTTTAATCATAGCAAAAAACCCTAATTTCCTTTCATATTAATGCTATCTGACCAGAATAAAATTGGCTAAAATACGAGCCTGGCTGTTTTGCTGATTTACATTACTTGTTGACATGATATTTAATGAGCATCCTGTAGTGTGGTGATTTCATTTTACTTTCAAATTAAGGTTGTTGTTTTTTTTAAATTGAATCTTCTTACTTTGATTGAGAATTCTATCAAGGATTCTGTTAACTCTTCAATATAAGAATGATTGAAATTAACTTTTCAGATGATTACTTTTTTTAACAAATAATATTATCTCTTTACTTTTTATGTGGATTTTGTGGAACAAATCAGCTAGTACAGTATTGTGCAAAAGTAATGCAAACGGAATTCGGCCAATTTCGTTATTTGTTCTAACGATCTTTCGTCGAAAGTTCGAGCGAAAATTCGATCGAAAGTTCGAGGCCTCTCAAGCGACATTTCGTTTGAACAAAGGGCGCTTTTTCGTTGAATTTTCGCCTCAAAGCGAAACTTCGCGGCGGAAAGTGTCTCTTCGATCATTAGTGTTCGAAATTTCGCTTCGAACTGACAATAGACTTTCGCTTCGAACTGACAATAGACTTTCGCGAGTAATCAAGTTTGTTTACTACTCATATACGCAACACGAAATATACATATAAACGTATTTCCAGTCTTTTTCAGTCACTGGGACGGAGACACTTCATATTTAAGGCTAAACACAGTAGACAAAAGGTCAAAATATCGAAAAGCATCACGCCCGATTCTGGGCTCGATTTGTGTTTAACAACGAAAGTAAATTGGAAAAATTGTCCCAAGCGTCACATCAACTTCAGTTTACTGACGTTTAAAGAGGCCTAAACCATCATATCCAATTCAGAGTTCGATCAGTTTACAGCAATGAAAGTAAATTGGGATGAATAGCAATTCCGATCAAGAGACATGTATTTCATGGAAATAAACTCTCAAATGATTGCAATAGTTTTTAAAATTAACCTAAGTACAACGCTTTTTAAAAGCAAGTGCGGCGATACGCCTGAAGGGAAATCGAACACTCGTCGCTAAAAATCACGTTGTGGAAAGTGTCACTACTTTCTAGGACGCGTTGTGCGAACTCTAATCGCTTGACTTTATTTGCGTCACGGATTAGCTGGCAGTAGGCGGTCCGCTGCAAAGTCCAACCTTGCTGTTTGCGTGCTCTACGAACAGTGGACGCACTCACGCAGATTCCATGTCTCTCCAGCTACTTCTTTATCGTATTGCTGGTCGTCTCGTCATCCCTGCGCATTTGCTTATCTACGAAAGTTTTTGCTTCCGTATACAGCTTTTGAGGTCTTCCCGATCGAGGTAAATTTGCCACGGAACCGGTAAGTCGCAACTTTTTAATGATGCGCGTAATACTGGAAAAGCTCACTAGCAACCCTTCGTGTTTCAACGCTTTCAGTATTTCAGCTGGGTGGAGGCCTTGCTTGTGAAGGATCTCGATTCTATTTCTAGAATAATTTGAAACTTTTGCCATGATTACTATCAAAAGTAGAGTACATAAATGATCCCAAACGCATCGACACAATTAATATACCGAGTGTTGCCATGGTTGTAAACAATATAGGGCGCGCGGATACTGGAATCGTAGCGGGAAATTTTATGGGAGTATTACATAGTGTAGTAACCAACCACAAATTCAACCAAATCTTTTTGAGAAGAATGAACAATACAACGAATTTTCGCCCCGAAAATTCGCCACATAGAACGACTTTTCGCTCGAAATTTCGAGTCGCATTTACGCCATCAAGGAATTTGTCGCCGAAAGTTCGAGCCGTTCAAAACAATACATGCCTCGAAAATTCGCGGAAATGTCGTCGAAGTTTCGTTTCGGTCAAGAATTCGTCGAAAAGCCAGGAATTTCGCCGAATTTCGTCGACAGGTGTTTGCATTACTTTTGCACAATACTGTAAGTATCTTCATACCTTACTTTATGGTTAATGAGAATGTGATTTGTTCCTTTTCATGAAGATATGGTGCAGTAACTACTATAATATGCAGTATTAATCAAGGTCTAATCACATCTTCATAATTAATCCATCTTATGATGCTCGTCATGTCCATGAGAGCCAATCAGATGGCATGGACCACCAGTGATTTCAAAATACTATCCTTATTGATATAAAATATTACTTTTCTTTACATCCTACACAAATACTATTCTTACCGCAGTATCAATCTAAGGACATCCTCATAACTGATCAATCCTATAAAGTTATCACGCCCATAAGAGCCCAATAGAGAGGACAGATCATCAGTGATTTCAAAATAATACTATAATAATATAAGAAAAATGACTTTTCTTCACATTATATTTATTATTATCATTTAAGTCCTGTATCAAGGATTCTGCCACCTCTTAAATTTGAGAATAAAATTAAATTTTCAGATGATTACTTTCTTTTATTAATCATTATAATCCAATTACATTTTATGTGGATTTTGTGGAACTAATCAGTGCGTAAGTGTCTTCCTACTTTACTCAATTGTTAATTAGAATGTGACTTGTTTACTTTTCATGAGGATATGGTGCAGTAACTACCGTAATATGCAGTATTGATTAAGTTCTAATCACATCCTCGTAATTAATCCATCTTATGATGTTCATCATGTCCATGAGAGCCAATCAGATGGCATGGATCACCAGTGACTTCAAAATACTATCCCTACTGATATAATAAAAATGACTTTTCTCTACATAATATCACATTATATTTATTATTATCATTTAAGTCCATGATATATTCTTTGGTGCGAGAACATGATTACTTTAATCATAGCAAAAAACCCTAATTTCCTTTCATATTAATGCTATCTAACCAGAATAAAACTGGCTAAAATACGAGCCTGGCTGTTTGCGGATTTACATTACTTGTTTACATGATAGTTAATGAGCATCCCGTAGTGTGGTGATTTCATTTTACTTTCAAATTAAGGTTGTTGTTTTTTTTTAATTGAATCTTCTTACTTTGATTGAGAATTCTATCAAGGATTCTGTTAACTCTTCAATATAAGAATGATTGAAATTAACTTTTCAGATGATTACTTTTTTTAACAAATAATATTATCTCTTTACTTTTGATGTGGATTTTGTGGAACAAATCAGCTAGTAAGTATCTTCATACCTTACTTTATGGTTAATGAGAATGTGATTTGTTCCTTTTCATGAAGATATGGTGCAGTAACTACTATAGTATGCAGTATTAATCAAGGTCTAATCACATCTTCATAATTAATCCATCTTATGATGCTCGTCATGTCCATGAGAGCCAATCAGATGGCATGGACCACCAGTGATTTCAAAATACTATCCTTATTGATATAAAATATTACTTTTCTTTACATCCTACACAAATACTATTCTTACCGCAGTATCAATCTAAGGACATCCTCATAACTGATCAATCCTATAAAGTTATCACGCCCATAAGAGCCCAATAGAGAGGACAGATCATCAGTGATTTCAAAATAATACTATAATAATATAAGAAAAATGACTTTTCTTCACATTATATTTATTATTATCATTTAAGTCCTGTATCAAGGATTCTGCCACCTCTTGAATTTGAGAATAAAATTAAATTTTCAGATGATTACTTTCTTTTATTAATCATTATAATCCAATTACATTTTATGTGGATTTTGTGGAACTAATCAGTGCGTAAGTGTTTTCCTACTTTACTCAATTGTTAATTAGAATGTGACTTGTTTACTTTTCATGAGGATATGGTGCAGTAACTACCGTAATATGCAGTATTGATTAAGTTCTAATCACATCCTCGTAATTAATCCATCTTATGATGTTCATCATGTCCATGAGAGCCAATCAGATGGCATGGATCACCAGTGACTTCAAAATACTATCCCTACTGATATAATAAAAATGACTTTTCTCTACATAATATCACATTATATTTATTATTATCATTTAAGTCCATGATATATTCTTTGGTGCGAGAACATGATTACTTTAATCATAGCAAAAAACCCTAATTTCCTTTCATATTAATGCTATCTGACCAGAATAAAATTGGCTAAAATACGAGCCTGGCTGTTTTGCTGATTTACATTACTTGTTGACATGATATTTAATGAGCATCCTGTAGTGTGGTGATTTCATTTTACTTTCAAATTAAGGTTGTTGTTTTTTTTAAATTGAATCTTCTTACTTTGATTGAGAATAATTCTATCAAGGATTCTGCTAACTCTTCAATATAAGAATGATTGAAATTAACTTTTCAGATGATTACTTTTTTTAACAAATAATATTATCTCTTTACTTTTTATGTGGATTTTGTGGAACAAATCAGCTAGTAAGTATCTTCATACCTTACTTTATGGTTAATGACAATGTGATTTGTTCCTTTTCATGAGGATATGGTGCAGTAACTACTATAATATGCAGTATTAATCAAGGTCTAATCACATCTTCATAATCAATCCATCTTATGATGCTCGTCATGTCCATGAGAGCCAATCAGATGGCATGGATCACCAGTGATTTCAAAATACTATCCTTATTGATATAAAATATTACTTTTCTTTGCATTATATCACATGCTTTTAATTATTATTTAAGTCCATGATATATTCTTTGGTGCGAGAACATGATTACTTTAATCATAGCAAAAAACCCTAATTTCCTTTCATATTAATGCTATCTGACCAGAATAAAATTGGCTAAAATACGAGCCTGGCTGTTTTGCTGATTTACATTACTTGTTGACATGATATTTAATGAGCATCCCGTAGTGTGGTGATTTCATTTTACTTTCAAATTAAGGTTGTTGTTTTTTTTTAATTGAATCTTCTTACTTTGATTGAGAATTCTATCAAGGATTCTGCTAACTCTTCAATATAAGAATGATTGAAATTAACTTTTCAGATGATTACTTTTTTTAACAAATAATATTATCTCTTTACTTTTTATGTGGATTTTGTGGAACAAATCAGCTAGTAAGTATCTTCATACCTTACTTTATGGTTAATGAGAATGTGATTTGTTCCTTTTCATGAAGATATGGTGCAGTAACTACTATAATATGCAGTATTAATCAAGGTCTAATCACATCTTCATAATTAATCCATCTTATGATGCTCGTCATGTCCATGAGAGCCAATCAGATGGCATGGACCACCAGTGATTTCAAAATACTATCCTTATTGATATAAAATATTACTTTTCTTTACATCCTACACAAATACTATTCTTACCGCAGTATCAATCTAAGGACATCCTCATAACTGATCAATCCTATAAAGTTATCATGCCCATAAGAGCCCAATAGAGAGGACAGATCATCAGTGATTTCAAAATAATACTATAATAATATAAGAAAAATGACTTTTCTTCACATTATATTTATTATTATCATTTAAGTCCTGTATCAAGGATTCTGCCACCTCTTAAATTTGAGAATAAAATTAAATTTTCAGATGATTACTTTCTTTTATTAATTATTATAATCCAATTACATTTTATGTGGATTTTGTGGAACTAATCAGTATGTAAGTGTCTTCCTACTTTACTCAATTGTTAATTAGAATGTGACTTGTTTACTTTTCATGAGGATATGGTGCAGTAACTACCATAATATGCAGTATTGATTAAGTTCTAATCACATCCTCGTAATTAATCTATCTTATGATGTTCATCATGTCCATGAGAGCCAATCAGATGGCATGGATCACCAGTGACTTCAAAATACTATCCCTACTGATATAATAAAAATGACTTTTCTCTACATAATATCACATTATATTTATTATTATCATTTAAGTCCATGATATATTCTTTGGTGCGAGAACATGATTACTTTAATCATAGCAAAAAACCCTAATTTCCTTTCATATTAATGCTATCTGACCAGAATAAAATTGGTTTAAAATATGAGCCTGGCTGTTTTGCGGATTTACATTACTTGTTTACATGATAGTTAATGAGCATCCCGTAGTGTGGTGATTTCATTTTACTTTCAAATTAAGGTTGTTGTTTTTTTTAAATTGAATCTTCTTACTTTGATTGAGAATAATTCTATCAAGGATTCTGCTAACTCTTCAATATAAGAATGATTGAAATTAACTTTTCAGATGATTACTTTTTTTAACAAATAATATTATCTCTTTACTTTTTATGTGGATTTTGTGGAACAAATCAGCTAGTAAGTATCTTCATACCTTACTTTATGGTTAATGAGAATGTGATTTGTTCCTTTTCATGAGGATATGGTGCAGTAACTACTATAATATGCAGTATTAATCAAGGTCTAATCACATCTTCATAATTAATCCATCTTATGATGCTCGTCATGTCCATGAGAGCCAATCAGATGGCATGGACCACCAGTGATTTCAAAGTACTATCCTTATTGATATAAAATATTACTTTTCTTTACATTATATCACATGCTTATAATTATTATTTAAGTCCATGATATATTCTTTGGTGCGAGAACATGATTACTTTAATCATAGCAAAAAACCCTAATTTCCTTTCATATTAATGCTATCTGACCAGAATAAAATTGGCTAAAATACGAGCCTGGCTGTTTTGCTGATTTACATTACTTGTTGACATGATAGTTAATGAGCATCCCGTAGTGTGGTGATTTCATTTTACTTTCAAATTAAGGTTGTTGTTTTTTTTAAATTGAATCTTCTTACTTTGATTGAGAATTCTATCAAGGATTCTGCTAACTCTTCAATATAAGAATGATTGAAATTAACTTTTCAGATGATTACTTTTTTTAACAAATAATATTATCTCTTTACTTTTTATGTGGATTTTGTGGAACAAATCAGCTAGTAAGTATCTTCATACCTTACTTTATGGTTAATGAGAATGTGATTTGTTCCTTTTCATGAGGATATGGTGCAGTAACTACTATAATATGCAGTATTAATCAAGGTCTAATCACATCTTCATAATTAACCCATCTTATGATGCTCGTCATGTCCATGAGAGCCAATCAGATGGCATGGACCACCAGTGATTTCAAAGTACTATCCTTATTGATATAAAATATTACTTTTCTTTACATTATATCACATGCTTATAATTATTATTAAAGTCCATGATATATTCTTTGGTGCAGGAACGTGACCACTTTAATCATAGCAAACTGATTTCCTTTCATATTAATGCTATCTGATCAGAATAAAATTGGTTTAAAATATGAGCCTGGCTGTTTTACTGATTTACATTACTTGTTTACATGATAATTAATGAGCATCCTGTAGTGTGGTGATTTCATGTTACTTTCAAATTAAGTTTGTTGTTTTTTTAAATTGAATCTTCTTACTTTGATTGAGAACTCTATCAAGGATTCTTCTAACTCTTCAATATAAGAATGAATGAAATTAACTTTTCAGACGATTACTTTCTTTCAACAAATAATTATACTAATTCTTTACTTTTCATGTGGATTTTGTGGAACGAATCAGGTAGTAGGTATCTTCATAATTTACTTAATGGTTAACAAGAACTTGGCTTGTTCTTTTTGATGAGGATATGGTGAAATAGCCATCGTTATATGCAGTATCGATCAAGTCTAAAGACATCCTCATAATTGATTAATCCTTTAAAGTTATCATGCCCATGAGAGCCCACCAAAAAGGACAGATCATCAGTGATTTCAAAATATTACTATTATGCCTGTACATCTATCACATTCATCATTCTTTAACCTTTGACACCCTAACATCAGTATTGATGATTACTTTTTTTCAACAAATAATACTATCTCTTTAACGAGAACTTGGCTTATTCTTTTTGATGAGGATATGGTGAAATAGCTACCGTTCTATGCAGTATCGATCAAGTCTAAAGACATCCTCATAATTGATTAATCCTTTAAAGTTATCATGCCCATGAGAGCCCACCAAAAAGGACAGATCATCAGTGATTTCAAAATATTACTATTATGCCTGTACATCTATCACATTCATCATTCTTTAACCTTTGACACCCTAACATCAGTATTGATGATTACTTTTTTTCAACAAATAATACTATCTCTTTAACGAGAACTTGGCTTATTCTTTTTGATGAGGATATGGTGAAATAGCTACCGTTCTATGCAGTATCGATCAAGTCTAAAGACATCCTCATAATTGATTAATCCTTTAAAGTTATCATGCCCATGAGAGCCCACCAAAAAGGACAGATCATCAGTGATTTCAAAATATTACTATTATGCCTGTACATCTATCACATTCATCATTCTTTAACCTTTGACACCCTAACATCAGTATTGATGATTACTTTTTTTCAACAAATAATACTATCTCTTTAACGAGAACTCGGCTTATTCTTTTTGATGAGGATATGGTGAAATAGCTACCGTTTTATGCAGTATTGATCAAGTCTAAAGACATCCTCATAATTGATTAATCCTTTAAAGTTATCATGCCCATGAGAGCCCACCAAAAAGGACAGATCATCAGTGATTTCAAAATAATACTATTATTAATATAATGAAAATGACTTTTCTTCGCATCATTTTAATTATCATTTAAGTCCTCTATACATTTTTTGCTACAAAAAAGTACAAAAAGGTAATTTCCTTTGGAATGGAGTAAGATCAAAAAGTGATTTTCAAACTATCAATATTGATATAAGAAAAATGACTTTTCCTCACACTATATCACATTATATTTATTATTCATATTTAAGTCCTAAAAAATGGCTGAAATCGTCTGTACATCTCTCACAATCATCATTCTTTAACCTTTGACACCCTAACATATTGGTATGCGTATTCTCCATAGCACGCAGGTGAGCATGGAAAATACCAGCCATCTGTTACCATGGTTACAACTCATGAGGTCTTATAGTTTTTTTAAATTTGATATAGTGAAAAACTTAAATGAATGGGCAATGTTTTTTGCATGCAATTTGCAATAAGGACATGCAGTTCTTCTATTTAGAGTCACTTTAACTTGTAAATCATGTAAAGTTCTGATATAAATATAGTTAATGGTGGCTGGTCATCCTGGGGGTCATGGGGGAGGTGCAGCCAAACCTGTGGTGGTGGGTCACAGTACCGAAGGTGCAGTTGTACAAATCCTCCCCCAAGTGGGGATGGATGGTCTTGCTATGGACGTAATAGCATGAGACAATCTTGCAACACCAATTATTGTCCTGGTAATAGTGTGTAATCAGTGTTAAAACAATAATCTTTCATCATTTTGATTATTAATTTTGCTGGTTCCAGGTGCTCCATGTATCTTTAAATTAATTACATAGTTTTTTAGAAATCAATGTTTAGTAGTTGCAAGGTTTTTACCATAAGCTGCTATTTAGATTTGGTTAAGTTCTAGTCATTGCCTTATCTTTATATGCTTCATTCAAAAAGTTTAATGAATGAGCATTGTATATGCATACATTTTGCAATATCAATGTAGGTGTCAATTTTTAGTAGTTGCAAGGTTTCTACCACATGCTGGTATTAAGATTTTGTAAAGTTTCTTTCATGCCTTATTCTTATTTGAAACGGTTAAAATGTTGAATGAATTAGCAATATATCTGCATGCAATTTGCAATATTGGTAGGCAGTTCTTCTATTTAGAGTCACTTTAACTTGTCAGTCATTATAGTTGACTGATATTAATATAGTTCATGGTGGCTGGTCATCATGGAGGTCATGGGGGAGGTGCAGCCTAACCTGTGGTGGTGGGTCGCAGTACCAAGAGCGCAGTTGTACAAATCCTCCCCCACATAGGGGTGGAAGGAGATGCTATGGAAGTAGTAGCAGGAGTCAATCTTGCAACACAAATCATTGTCCAGGTGAGAGTGTGTAATCGGTGTCACTTTAACTTGTCAGTCATTAAAGTTCTGATATAAATATAGTTCATGGTGTAATCAGTGTTAAACCAACAATCTTTTATCATTTTAATTATTAATTTGGCTGGTTCCTGGTGCTCCATGCACCTTTAGTTCAGTTTACATAGTTTTTTAGATATCAATGTTTAGTAGTTGCAAGGTTTTTACCATACGCTGCCATTTAGATTTGTTAAAGTTCTGTTCATGCCTTATCTTTATTTTCTTCGTTCAAAAGGTTTAATGAATCAGCATTATATACGCATGCAATTTGCAATATCAATGTGGATATCAATGTTTAGTAGCTGTAAGGGTTCTACAATATGCTGGTATTTAGATTTTGTAAAGTTTCTTTCATTCCTTATTCTTATTTGAAACGGTCAAAATGTTGAATGAATTGGCAATATATATGCAAGCAATTTGCAATATCCACAGGCAGTTCTTCATTTTATAATATAATTAACTTGTTAATCATGTTAACCTCTGATATGATGAGAGTTAATGGTGGCTTGTCATCCTGGGGAGCATTAGAGAGCTGCAATGTAACTTGAGGGGGTGGATTACAAGGGCGAGTTTTAAAGTTTTTAAGTTGTTTCTTAATGGCGTACTCTTGAAACATTGTTAGTCAATGGTGGTTGGAGTGAGTGGAGTCCCTGGAGTATCTGCACTAAAACAGTCAGTGGCATACAACTAAGGTTTAGAGAATGTTCCAATCCAGAACCAGCATATGGCGGGGAACATTGTAATGGGAGCAGAGCACTTGTAAGGGAATGTAACAAAATGTCCCGCTGCCACGAAGGTAACATACAGATGGTAAAATCAGTGTGTCAGAGTTTTAGTTAAAAAGGGTAACATTAATTGAAATACAGACATCATGGATGGTCCGAAGTCTAATCATAGTTGAACCCCACATTTTATAAAGGCTAAGTCCTGTCAAAAGCCGTTGTCGTTTAATCTACATACTAATAAATTGACCTTGTCCAAAATTAGCATTACATCGCAGCTTGAATCACAGGCGGCCCAAGCTCCAGCTCTTAGATGATCATCTTGCGCAATAACAGTCATGGCGGAATTATAGGAGTTTGTATGGGAATATTTACGAACGCTTGAAGGAATTAAAAAATACGTCAAATTCTCAATAAAAATACCTTACCTTACTTCCACAGAGTATTACTTGTTACCTGACCCTTTACTTTGATGAAAAGAACCCCTTTTAGCGAGTTGTCCATTTCGAGGTTTCCCACGTACGTAAGAAAAGCCCACTTCTGAACACTCCATTTCCGAACGTCCGATCCGAGAAGCGAAAAATTCCCGCGAAAAATTCCCGCGCAAAATGACCGGGCGGCCACAAATCCAAGGCAGAATCCAAGCACATATACTTTGGTTTCATTTCAACTCACTACAAACTCAATCTTTCCCGTGCAACCGACGCTAAACCGCAGTTTGCCTCAGAAATGTCCAGTTTAAAGTTTTCTGCAAGCCTTCGTACACATCAACCTTGACACACGACCGTTGAAAACCAGCTTGGTAGCCCTGCTTCCTTTTCAAATTGAATATCGCCAGGGACCAGCACCATGGGTGCCAAGTTACGGTGTGGTCCCCGGCGAGGCCCAGTTTAAAAAGGAGGCAGAGTTACCAAGCAAGGCCATTTTTCGCTGGGATTTTTCGCTTCTCGGATCGGGCGTTCGGAAATGGAGTGTTCAGCCTTGGGCTTTTCTTATGTACGCGGAAAACCTCGAAATGGACAACTCGCTAAAATGGGTTCTTTTCATCGAAGTAAGCGGTCAGATAACAAGTGATACGCTGTGGAAGGTGAGGTATTTTTACTGAGAATTCGACGTACTTTTTAATTCCATAGAGCGGTCGTAAATATTCCCATACAAACTCTTATAATTTCGCCACGACTGTTATTGCGTAAGATGATCATCTCACAGCTGGACTTTGGGCCGCTTGTGCTTGCATAAAGTTGTTTTCATTACCATCATCATTATCATTTTCTCACTTATTATTATCATCAGGATCATCATCGTTATCATTATTATTATCCAGGCGGTGTGCGCACTCCGATTACGTTGCATTGGGGTAGCTTTATTTTCAATATGGCGGTGAAAGCGGCAGAAATCGGCAGAAATCGGCAGATTTTGACTGAACATTCCATTAGGTAAATATAACCTGGTTTATTCTGAATGTGGAAAAGTATTTTTTTACCTATTTGTCGCGTATTCTATGGTTCTCAAGGACAAACGCAATCACTGTTTTTTAGTATGTAATTTGAGACCAGTTTTCGAAAAGGTCAAATTTGATGTACGTCGTAGTTTGGAGCCTTTCAAAGATTTGGATGGCCGCTTTGATCCTTCTTCAACAGCTCTGACTAAACACTCTCCACTCGGTACACGCGTTTTGCGCATTTTAAGTGCTAGTGTTTGAGACCGATTATGACCAAAAAAAGGCCTATTGTTGCGTTACACAGCGTTACTATTGTATACTCAATTGTGTAGTAAATCTACTTTCCTAAGTAGAAGCAAATTAACTAATCGTGAGTGTTGTATGGTAAATCTACTATCTTGATCACTGAATGAAGGACAGTTGAATTAGAGCGATGAAAGAAGTCACTTGGCCACTGAATAACTCTACAATGCATATGGCGACACGCCTGGTAAGCCGGAAAGCAAAATGCAGTCGATCGTGAAAAGGTGTTGATAGGCTTGTGAACGCTTGTGTTTTTAAATCTTCTGACCTGAAAACTTAGCTGTTATAAATATATCTTTTAATGACTTGCCTCTGTGATGTGATAATAAGGGTTAGTTTTTAAGGTGTAATCTCCCTGTCTGTATGTCCTTGAGGTTTGGCAAAGCCGAATGAGATCGTGTTACAAAAGGTAATATTTTCATGTGTGCGCGCTATTTTCTTTGTTTTCAAATATACTGTCTCTCCCACAGAAGATAACTCCAGAGATATGGTTTTCAAAACCTTATTTTAAGTATTCTCTATTCTTTTAAGTATATTTGAAAATCTGTATGTTTTTTTATTAAACGTTGAGCGTGACGAATTTGGTCTTAGAAGGCGTAACGCTTCTCCCTTTGTGAATCCCGTATTTACACCTTTAAGTGTATGACATGAGAAATAACTCGTATAAGAAGGTAGCTGTCTCTTTGTAATGAGTTTGCATGACAAGGGTTGATTCCCTATTAAATAACTCGGGAATTTGATATTATTCACACAGCCATTGGCTGTGGGTGTAACTGCTGCCAAATGAATAGATTCTTAGCCAAGGCTGCAGTTTCAATTCTTTCTGAATCTCTTCAATTGCCTCCTAACAACAAGTTTGTCACGAAGGAATAACAGGAGTTGCGCAGGCCTATCAACGCTTTTTAACTTTCAAAGGAACGGCAACAGCAGTGAATCCCCATTACATTCAACATCTATTCACACTATCTTGCTGCCACAAGAAATGGTCACTCAACCACAACATGATGTAAATGACTCACTTTTCATTTTACGACCATCATGCAACACAATCAGAGTGTGTACACCGCCTGATTATTATCATACAATCCTTATTACTATTATTGCAAATGTTTATGTTACTTTAGTATCATCATTTATATTGTTATTTTCCTCATCACAGTGTGCACTGTTGTCATTCGTAAGCATTTAGCGCTAAATTTCTTGTCAATCACTACTGAAATATTTAGTTTCTTGATAGAATAGTATGGGATGTCTGATGTGAGCAGTATCTATTATTTTCTTTTTTTAAACTGGTCCTGAAAGATACTATTTAATTTGAGCCTGATGATTATGTTTCTAACTCTCTTAGAATTGGTATTAACATATGAAACTAAGTACCTATTTGGGGCAATCATCAACAAAATAATTAAAATTTGTAGAATCGTGAAGAGGGCTTCTCAAGATGTACATATACTTTTGTATTATTTCTTTCATCAGTATTTCCACTGCGCTTTAAAACGAAGAACAACCCATCAGTTGGTACAATGGAAATCCATACAAACAGCAGCTGGAAAAAGCTTTGCACCAGTACGTGGAATAAAGTTGAAGTAGATTTGACATGCATGGCAATGGGATACTCTAACAGCAGTGATTATGGTAGATGGTATGAAGACAGTGGCAATGTATCAGAGACATCTACTAATTTCAACTGCACCACCATTTTGACTAAATGTGAAGGAAGCTTCTCAAACAAACTGCAATTCTGCAAAGGTATTAATCAATTATGCATTTTGGAATCTGTTGTCAGATCTATTTCAGTCTGTACATCCTATTCTAGGTACCCTTATAGACTCGATCATAATTCCAGTGGTAGACCTCACCAAAACATCCTTTCTTGCTTTGGTAATTGATTATGTACTAGTGTTTTCTTGAAGACTGCTCTCTAAAAAAATATTATATATATTGACAATTAGGTTTTTTTTTAAGGAATAATTTAAATTGTTGAAGGTGTAAAGAGGCCCAAAAATGATACCTGAACAGCTGCCCATCAAAGAACCCGTACATCTAAATTGGATTTCTAAACCTGTATGAACACCTTGCACTTTTAAATTTCTTCCTAATCCTGCTGTCTCCTTCTCTTATCCATATTTCTTCCTTTCTTCCCAATATTTTGTGACTTTATAAGTTCCCGTTCGCTTGAATGGTGCAAATGTAGAGTATGGTGGTAGAGTGGAAGTATTTTACAAAGGGAAATGGGGAAAAATTTGTACCAATGGATGGGATTTCAATGATGCCCAAGTTATTTGCCATCAACTTGGCTTTGAAGAGGCTCTTGCTGAATTCATTGGCTCAAACGTAGAGGATGGAAACATTACTTCTGTAATGGTGGATGTTTCCTGCAATGGAGAGGAGGTAGAACTTGCATCTTGTGCACGCACTGATGGAAAGTTAAATGTCCCTGGTCAATGTCGAGGAGATGGCAAAGGTTCTCAAGCACTGTGTCAACCAAGTAAGTAAGATATTAATAACGTCGAGGTGGAAATTCCTAAAGGTGACTGGTCCTCGTGAATAGTCACGTGTTTAAAGTTAAACATCAAAGATCAAGATGTTATTAGTTTTGAAACAAACTAATGCCAAAATACTGAGACAGAATGAACTGATAATTGTGCTACTTGAAAACATTTCTTTCAGAGAACAAAGAAGTATTGGGAAAAGAGAATCTTTACTTTGATATTGGCAGCAATGAAATCCTGCACTGCTCAATACGTAACAAAACCAGTTTTGCAAAATGGGTCATTAATGGTCAAAAGGTGCAAGGGATGAATTCTTCTTCTAAGAGGGTCAAGACCACAGAAGATGGTAAACTGGTCATAGAAAATGTGCAGTTGTCTGATGGAGGAACATATGAATGCCTCAGACTGGAAAATGTTCAGTATTACACGGTTTACATTAATGGTAGGAAAATCCTTTTCAACATATTTAGAAGACCTTAATTGCCTCATTGTAGAGTAAGTTAACATAACAGTAAATGTGCCCGGCACTCACAATATAGACACACAATAGGGACTAGTTAGCTTTTCTTCATTGCGGCTTCAGCAAGTGGTTATTTTCTTTATTTATTTCAACAGCAAGATTCACTGAGAACACAAGAGACCAGCAGAGCCTCACTGCTTACACATCTGGTATTATAAACTGTGGTGCTGAAGGAACACCACATCCACAGATAACTTGGAGGAAACAAGGAGAAAAGTTAGTACCTGATGGGAGAAGAGTCACTCAAATTCCCAGTGGCAGTCTACAGATTGATCCTGTTCACCCTGAAGACGGTGGCACATACAGATGTACCATGACACAAAATAAAGGATCAAAAAGGGTCACAAGCAGACAAAAAAGCGTAAATGTGTCTGTTATAGGTGAGTGAGTTATTGGAAAAATCTGAAACTGGTTCAGTCATTATACCAACACATAACAAGAGTAAAAATAGTGATAAAAACTTTATTTTAGTGTCAAACCATGAAGCCTGAGGAATCCATGCTAATAAGGGAACACAGACTAATACAAAATACAAAAATTAAACGACTAAAATATTTACTCTAAAATATGAATAGTACAAAATGCAGTCTAAAATATATTAAAGATGAAGCTAAACATTATTGGTAAATATCAATAGCTGATCGTAAGAATTTAGTCATTAAGTAGTTCAGCTGCATGTAGATAATGCTGGTAAGATGGGTTTCTGATTTCATTTATTGAGGTTAAAACAATCTTTGTTACTTTTTTCTGAAGGGCTTTTAATTTTTTTCTGATAGGCATTTCTGCAAGGTCACCTTGTATGTTCCTATCATTTGCTGTTTTTAGCCATTCGGAAAGGACTTTCATCTGGTTATTCAAATTAGTCAGATGAAAATGCTTTGTCTAATTTATAGACTGATGTTAGTAACCCAAAAAGGAAATTGCCCTTTAGGATATTCGTATTATGTGTGTATAACTAAAGCCACTGTGTTTTAACTTTTTTACTTGTTTATTCAAAGTTCTACCAGAGGTGAGAATTTCAGGAGCAAACAATCTAACCAGAGAAGGAGACACTGTGACTTTGACTTGTAAAATCATTCAAGGTCAGCCTCAGCCACAGATAACTTGGCTTAAGAATAACTTATCTGAAGGACACAACATGTCTCTCTCCTTTCTTAAGATAACAGAGAAAGACACAGGTCTGTATACCTGTGAAGCGAAAAATCCTGGTGGAATTTATGTTGAAACCATCTATATTTCTGTTAAAGGTGAGTTGTTGAGTCTAAAACTGGATTTTAAATCATTCAGTTGTGTCAGCTGCGGTGGGATAGACTCTGGACTAATTGCAGTGGGTTAAGGCACTGGCCAGGATCATTGTGCCATCTTCTTGAGTGAGGAAATACCTCCATCTAGTTAGAGGGTTTTCTTCTTGAAATCTCTTCCTTCTTTTAACATTTACTTTAAATTTTGAACTGCAAATCGATATCATACGTATGTACTGCTGGTTAGTTGAGCAAGATCATTTCTGTCGTATCCTCTTGGATGACAGGCCTCGCCTGCATGGTGCCTGACTCTCCACACAGACAGTGGAGCTATGCTATTGGTGGGAATGTGGTGACGAGAAAACACGAATAAATTAGTTGAGCGCTTTTCATTCAACTAATTTATTCTTGTTTCTCATCACTATATTCCCACCAATAGCGTAGCTCTTATTTTCTCTGAGGATGATAGTCTTAACTCTCATGATGCCTGAATCTCCACCGGGAATTTTAATGAACTTTTAGGAAAACCCTTACTAGTTGTTATGGGTTTGTAATTAATTTTCCAAGCTTGATCCATAAGCGAAGAGTCACGAGTGATTTACGATCATTGACAAGTTCAATAGGAAATATTTTTCTCTCACTTTAACATGTAGTTGAATCATTCTTCAGTAAACTGAGAAGTGTGGTGCTTGCTTCCAACTTTTCGTTTCTTAGCTCATATATAGTACACGGCTGCTATTTGTTAGTCATTGGCTGGAACAATGAGTTGGAACCAAAACAAAATGTCTGCCATGACAATATTTTCTCTGTATCTGTTAATATTATCTCATCGTGACTTTCTTTGTAGTTCCACCACATCTAAATCCTGAACTCAAGAATCTTTCAGTCCCACTAAACTCCACACTCGAAACAGACTGTTTTAAAAGGGGTGATCCACCAATATCTGTCAACTGGACGAAGGATGGAAAAGCTCTTAGTAGGAACAATACATTCGTTATTAAGCGCGTGACTTTTGACGATGGAGGTTTCTATGAATGTACTGCTGAAAATAAGGTTGGAAAAGTTAACATCTCCTTCTGGATCGATGTTACTGGTAAATCAAAATAATTTTATGAAGATTTACAAACGGTGCTTGGTTAGTTCACGTTGTAGAGTGTTGTACTGCCGTGCGATAGTTCAAGCCCTTGACTGGACCAACGTAAGGTCTTAAATAGACGAGGAGAATGTGCTGCCTTTGCTATGGCATGAGCAAATGGATAGGCATTCTAGTCTAGTCACTGAAGAACATCATCTTAAAAAAAAAAACAAAAAAAAAACATAAAAATTGCCTGAAGCTTGAGAAACCGCAGATCACCTTTTCGGGCATCTGTGGGTCGAGTCTTATGACTAACGATGTGTATTTTACCTTTAGCAAGCATTTTTTCCCAAAACCTGCCTCCGAGGCTACCGAGATAGGCTGGTGACAAAAAGTCCAATCTTATTATTTGTCGTCTAAATCTTAATTTTTTCTAATTTCACATTCATTGTACCTATCTCACTTAACTTTATCCTACTCTATTCTCTGCATGCTGCTCATGCCTAAGGTAATCTTGACACTATCTGCGCGTTAAGGACTCGAAATCCTAATGACGGAAGATTGGAGTTGCTCACGGTCCACTTTCTGATCCTCAATAGATTCTTCATTATTTTGGGGAATTTTGTATTGTATCAACTGCAGTAGATAATTCCCCTATTGATATTTCTCGTTATTCCCAAAACTCTTGTCTGCTTGATATGGTGTTGATGCTGTTAGAAGAAATTCTACCTTGAAGCGACTTCAAAGTGACGCAGCAACCTGTTTACATAATGGATCGGAAATTCAACGAATTTATTCTGGCAGCAATTCAACCCGCAAAGGCGATCGGACCGATAGGTTAAATCCAATAAACATTACAATTTAGATTTATCGAAGATTACCTAAACTGTCTCAATTTCTCTCAACGTTAAAGAGGTTAGTCAATAAAACACGAAAACAAAGTGTTTCCACGCATGTTTAAACAAAACTATTGGCTTTGTATTTTAGAGATTTTAAACTAGAAGACTCCCAAATTTGCTCTTCGTACTGCCAGATTACTTGTGGTTATTCGATTGTATCTTGAGAACCTTTGTTGAACATCAGTTGTGCTCTTTTTATTTTCAGTGTGTCCTCAGATCAAACTGTCTCCGGTAAACCAATCTGTTATTGATGGAGACCCAGTAAACTTTACTTGCCGTGCCACAGGTGTTCCAACACCAAAACTGACCTGGACATTTGATGGCGGTAAACTTCCACTGGGGATCAATGAAAACAATTTTAAGGGAGACTCATTCCAGGAATCATTCCTGAAAATACAGAGAGCGACAAAGAAAATGGAAGGAACATACAAGTGTACAGCAAAAAACAAAGCAAATGGAACAAGTTATTCCACAATACTTCAAGTATTTGGTAGGTTCAATAATTTTAATGATTACGATGATAATAATAGTAATACTGACAGGGATGGTGTTGATCGTAATAATGATAGTTATAGTAATCTTAATTTTAATAGCAATAAGGGTAATGATGGCGATAGATCCGTTGCAACAATGATAATTAAAGATACCTTCCAAATATGAGGTGAAAATGGTGGCTGGTGGCTAGAGGTTGCCCAAGAAGAACTGATAGCTTGTTAAGAATGAGATGGAGTCTCGATAACCCTGAAATTTCTCCAAGACAATGGAGTCAAAGAGTGCAAATACAAGCTGAGTGAAAAATATCGCAATGAATTGTGGGAAAGATAGTTGTTGCACATGCACCATTTACCAGTTGTTTAAGATGACTCTTTCATATAATCACTTTGTGACATTTTGTTATGGTCACTCTAATCATTTTGATCCAAAAGCTTATGATCACTGAGATGATCTGTAGCTTTGTATAGGACAATATGTCTTTATAATAGAAAACAAAGGGCCGGGTCTCAGTTTATTTAGAAGCATCTTTGAATGGGATCTGAGACCCTTTTGGCAAATCTTCAGAAACATTTTGGACAAGTATTTCAAACCTTCTTTAAAACGTCTTTGAAGCCAAGTTCCACTCAAATTGGCACGTTATACCCCGTATGTACCATTTGGAGGGTTGATTTCGAATCACTTAGTTTCTCTGATAATTACCTTACTGAGGTATTTTGAGTAAATTTTTTTAATGAAAACCAAGTTATGTATAAATTATCTCTTTCTCAACACAGAAAAACCCACCGCCAAAGTAACTCCAAAACCATATCCAACGCTCACCCAAGGTGATAAGCTTAGGTTAACTTGCAGCGTCAACAAAGCAACGGTAAATATCACTTGGAAAAAAGATGGAGACCCAGTAAAAGAACGGGCAGTCATTGAAACGCAATTAGATGAGACAACAAGTTATCTGATTATTGCAAAAGTTATGGAGGAGGACAGTGGTGAATATTCCTGTGAAGCCCGTGACAGAGTAGGAAATGTGGCCCGCTCTATTGTGATGATAAGAGTCAACCGTAAGTTGGCAGTATTGTAGTGTAGAAACAATCTAAAATTTAACAGCAGTAAATCGTTTTTTCTGTTTGTTTTGTCTTTCTTTGCTTTTATATGTTGTTTTTTAAGTGTGTGAATGCGTGTATGGATGTCGGGTGGAAGCCTATAATTAAAATATGGGTCCCCTGGCCTGTTAGATACTGTAGAACCTACCTTTAGATACCCAAATAATTATCACCATTATTGCTTGTTTCCTATTTGGCAAAGGGAATTGCTCTACATCTATTCAACAAAAAAGCAGATAGTTTTGATTTACCTTTCTTTGAATCTCAGCCATGAAACAGTAGCCATTTCTAATGAGCCAGCTAGGCTCAAGCGAAAAAAGTATCCAGAGGAGCTGGCTAATATTGTGTAACAACCTTTTCCTTATTATCACATCTACTACCTTTGGCATTTGGCTAAGAAGCATGTGTTTAACTTACACCAACAGCTGTGAGTCCATTTCCGGTGTGGTATTATATTTTTGGATCAATGGCTGCTGTCATTGTTATTTTGCTCATGGGCTGCTATTTTTGGAAACGTCGGAGGACAGGTAAACCTCTTTCTTCATATCTTGTTTTGGGTAATTTTTCCAGAGAATAATAAGTTGTGTGAGAAGCAAAAACTTGGACCAGTTTATGTTTACTTTTACTCCACCTCGTATTTCAATTGTTCTCCTCAAGTTCGCTATTCGTTAGGTATTAATATCATCTCGGTTTGCAGGAAAATGAAAACCCTTGAGGCACTATAGGCCTGTTTCTACTGTTTCTTGTCTTGCGATTTTATCTGATTTATAATCTTCTATTAACCACTGACCAAATTTTTATTTAAGTATTAAAGTTAAGGCAGAAGCTTTTTTCCTTCTTTATTTCTTTCTTTGATTTGTCAATCGGACCTACAGCGGCTGCTACCGCTCTGTAAGTCAATGAGTTTGCCTTTTATTTACCAAACTGAAATGTTTCTTGAAAAAAAATTGAAGTTGGGGTTTATATCTTACTGTTATGTCAACCATTCCATTTGGAAAGTTAACTTGAATGATAGTCTGTGTGAACGAGTAGTTCTACAATTGTAGTTTTTCTGCACAAGAAAATGTTGCTTTTTCATTTCTAGAGTGATTATTTTTCCATAAATTAAAGAAATCAGTCAGATAATTAAGAAACTCAAAACGTTTCCGTAACTTCTTTTCCTTGATCACTTATACTTTGATTTAGCAATAGAAATTGTGTGATTTTCATAATATTTAGTCCTGGTCAAGGGGAGGCAGTTGAGATGGAGCTGTTGAATGTAGAAGTGGATGAATGGGAGATTGAAGTGAACCGTGTCCTGCTTCAAGATGTCATTGGGCGAGGGGCATTTGGAGCAGTGTGGAGAGCTCTTCTTAGTTCTCCAAATGGCAGACCTGGAAATCGTACAGTTGCTGCTAAATGCTTTACACGTAAGATCCATTCAACTATCTCTCCTCAAAGCACTTGGGTGGGTACTTAGCGTTTCTTACCACGGGTACTTTGCACTTTCCAGTAATCATTTATCTCAGGTTGACCAAGGCACTCTAAGAGATTCGTGCAAAGTTATTTTTTATAACAAAAGCAACAATTAAACAATAGAGGCATCAATAGCAATAAAAAATTTGAAGATGGCAGGCATGTGCCACAATCGTGAGGCAAAGAAAATATGAATTCCTCGAAAGGATTCGCTCGCCGACCGGTTCCATTTTTGCAGTTATGAGCTTCGACAACTGGGTTTCAAAGACCTCCTAAGGTGTGAGGTCTAAATCCTCACCCGAAATTTCGCTTCTTAAGCACGAGAAAATTCGTCAATAAGGATTTTTTCCTCAGTTATAAAGTATTTCCTTTTTATTGTAGCCACCGCAGGGGAGGAAGGAAGAAAATGTTTGATGAGAGAGATCGAGCTGGGAAAAATTCTCGGTGACAGCAATCAGCCAAACATAGTGAAGTTCATTGGCTGCGTCACTAGACAAGGTACATGCTAAGTTTAAGGCGTCATTCTTATTATATGCAATAATATTTCAACTGAGTATGAGATTGTTAGCTTGTTTGTTTGTTTGTTTTTTTGTTTTTACTGATTCGTTCCTTCTTTTCGTTATTTTAAGTTCATCCGATCCTTATCATGGAACATTTGCCATGTGGTGACCTGCTTGGTTACATGAGAAAATGCCGAGGAATTAATGATCGGTATTATCTTGGAGAAGGAAGGCCTCAAGTTTTGAACAACTATGACCTTGTGCTATTTGCCAAACAAATCGCCGCCGGTATGGTATTCCTTGGATCAAGGGGGGTAAGTAACAAAAATGCTTCTACATTCAATTTTACCGCAGAAATATCTGTAAGGGATTGTTATACCTTTTGAGTTGCTTGAATATAGATATATCTAAATTATATGAATCTTTTCGGAAGCAGGTTTCATATTCTCAATATTTCTCAAGAGTTCCTTTGGTATTGTCAGTGGGTCACCTAATGTCGCAGTCATTCTGGTATATATTTGGTCTGTAATGAACACCCTAGGAACAATAGTTCTTACAACCCATGCAAACGTCTGTATAATTTTCCCTCTGGTCATGATAGATCTCACAAAAGATATGCATTTGTTAGCAAGTTTACATTTTGGATCTTTGTCTTTGGGTAGATAATCCATCGTGACCTGGCAGCTCGAAACGTCCTCCTTGATAACAACTATGTGTGCAAAGTGACCGACTTTGGCATGGCATATCAAAGCTTCAAATACGGTCATGGAAATGCCAAAAAGGTAGAAGATCGTCTTTGCTTTAATTTTTTTGCGGTGGCACTTGTAAACATATTCCTAAGGTTAGCTCTGATTCTGCCTAAAATTCACCTTAACTGCCAACTGAGGATAGCTCCACGTTCTGCCATGCCATAGAATACAATTGAGTTAGTTGACTTTATCATTTAAATTTATGACATTTGCTAAATTTTGACACTCCATAAAAGTCTCGGAAGAGGTACACCAGCCACCTTACGTTTACGTGCATGTCCTTTGTTAACTCGCTAGTATTAAAACACTTATTTTTAAACAAACTGTCGTTGCAGGGCTGTTTGCCAATCAAATGGACTGCACCAGAGATTTTGTTGGGAAATTTCGCTGGACTTTCCACCTTGAGTGACGTGTATGTATATTTTTGCACTGAGCTGGCCCTCTCGTTAGTTTTTGTCTTTACATGCTCACTTAGAGAATATCTCGGCAACACTTTTTCGAAATTTTTTCAGGTGGTCTTACGGAATCGTCCTGTATGAGATAGTTACCATTGGTAAGTCAAACTATGTTCAACAAAAAATATTTATACTTCCCGTCCGTCTATGTCTGGAAATGTTGTAGGTATCATTTTTGGAACTCGTTAGTAATGTTAATGCCTTTAGGACCCAATTGGCAGATGTTAGTTTGATGAGCTGTGGCAGAAAAGCTTGTTGTGCCAAAGTTTACGTCAATGATGAATTTTTCTCAGCTTGTCGAAGTTTCATTCTCTGTAACTGAGAACCGTTGTTTCAGGACTTTCCTTGCCCTGGCTATCACCCAAGACGAGTGGCATTTTGTGTTCGACTTTAAATGACGAAAAACCTTTCAAATTACTTGGCAGAAAAGTGGTAATCAATTACATAAAACATCAGGCTAGGAAACATCAAGTTTCGAATGCTGCTGTCAAGCACTAGAAGTGGATATCTCTGATTTAAATCTCAACATTTTTAAACGAAATATTCGGGTGTATCACGGCCACAATTTGTTTATTTCTTCGCAGGAGGAATTCCATATGAGGGATGGACAGAAGGGAATGTGGTTGCACGAGTCACACATGGATACAAACTTCCAAAGCCCGATCATGTTGATGATAAACTGTGAGTCTTGACTTTCAAGTTGCCATGTTCCATTTTAAATCGCCCAATCCCCCTAACCCCAAAGAAAAACACATTCTCTCGTCTAATCTGATTTCTTCTTTCGTTACTGAGCTCTGCTAAATGAAACAAATTTAACAGTGGTCACCAGTTTGTTCAGTTAAAAGTTGTCTTTTCACTCGAGAATTTTGAAAAGATGAATTTGCAGCTATTACAGCCAGACATTTCTCATCATTTTAGTCATTATTTGCCCAGGGCTCTCTTAAGATTTCTGTAATGGTTGATTTTTATCACATATTACATAAACCACAGTCTATTTTGACCATCATTCCTTTGTTCCAGGTATGCTATAATGAAAAGGTGCTGGAATTTTGACCCCGACTTTCGTCCTCCCTTTGAAAACCTTCGAAGAAGAATGGATACCTACCTTCGTGAAGAGGTTTGTAGCACGATTTGAACAAGTCCTTGACGTTCTAATAGGCCTCTTAGATTATTTATTCCTCCAAAATTACTTCATAGACCACTACTCTTTCAAAGTTGGTTTCAGCAGATTAATGGAAGTGATTTAGGATTGTATTGGTTTCTTCTAACTACGGCTGCGGCCGCCTGCGGGAATTTCAGTGCCTTGAGATTTCATTTTGACGGTTCCTGCCTGTAGTTACGTTTCTTACTATTTGCCCCAGCTTATCGATGTTTTTTAAGCTTTAAAACATTTAAACATAAAACGCGCTAAGATGTCCCATGCCTACGAACCCATCTATCACCATTCCTTCCGCCCTTCCCGCTGCTTAGCTTCCCAACTGCCTGAGCATCTACATTCATAATAAAGGTTGATGGGAGAGTATAACAGGGTAATTTGGTATTTTCAACTGTGTTGACAACGTAAATTGGCTACCTTTAAGATTTTAAAAGCTGACGTTTCGAGCGTTAGCCCTTCGTCAGCGCAAATAGCAAAGTTCTAACGCTCGAAACGTCAGCTTTTAGACTCTTTACGGTGGCCAATACGTCACGTTATCAACTCAGTTGAAAATACCAAATTACTCATCTACATTCATAACTTCCTACCTACCAACCAACCTGCCTAAGAAAACGCATTACTCTGTGCCTTTAAAGCGAGGATCATTTCTGTGCTTTGAAGTAGTCATTAAAATTTTCTTCTTGACTTGAAGTTAGAGAACATTGTGACGATCATGAAAATCCTCTTTTATTGCTTTCCCCTTTAGACATATCTGCACCTGCTCGACATGGGATCTTATGACACGACCAAATACTCCAAGGTTGAAGATCTAGGAGGTGAAGATGCCGAACCAAGTGCACGACCTCTAGGGAACGCCGCGGCAAAGAGATTAGGAAAGTGGGCCAGCGACCGTCGTTAGACAGTGTCATTTTGAATATTGCTTAGGAACCAAGCACTCTGTAGTGCATAAAGTATTAGAAGAAAATATGTACTGGTGATAACGGTGATAATTTAAGGGCCTTATTGTGTTATAATAAATCAAAGCTGTTTCCTCGATGAGGCACCTTTAAGTCAGTTTTTTCTTAAGTCGCAATTGATAAATAACTCGATTTAGCTGGTAAAGTCCGGATATTTAAAAAAGGAGGTTATTGGTGAAACAAGACGACTAGTTGTTAGCAATCATGTTATTGAAGTGTCCCCTGCTGGTGATATAGTCCTGGTAAGATATTTAGTAGTTTAGTGTTGATTTAGTCATGGATCTTTCAGTAGCGTGTCCTTTATCGACGAGACTGGTGACATGTCTTGTAATATGGTGTTACATGGGTCGTAAATTGCTTAAATTTTGTGTCATTGGTATCAGAAAACAAAAAAAGTGCATCGCTATCGGTATGTTTACTCTAACTTTCTTGTTGTTATTGTTAAATGCTTTTTCATAAACGGAGAGAACCGTCTCAATAGAGTGATTCTAAAATCAAATTAATTAAGTTATTATTCCAATATTTTCGACTCGTGCAAGAAACAGAGAGCGCTATTCAGAGGGGTTGTGGCTGATAGACAGACCTTTACTATGATGAAATGAACCGCTTACTTCAAAGTGGAAATGTCGCTAGAGCAAGGATAAGCGTTTATTTCTGTACATTATCGAAACACTAAGCTGTATTTAAAATTTTGTAAAACACTCTATTTGATATCTGCAATAAAAGAGTAGAAGCGTACCGTATGGCGGTATTCACAATGTTATATCACTATTTAAGCCGCTCTAGATATACACAGAAGAAAGAAAAACACCTAATCTTGTATCATATACAACGCAATTTTCTTTTAAAGGACATATTTGAACAGTTCGTTCGTAGTTTTTTTCTAATTAACTCCGAGTTCATTTTACGGGTTTGTTGATTTTTACTGCCTCGCGCAGCTCACGCTTGGACGTAATACCCATATTTAATATGGAAGACTTCGAGAGATAATCGATACCAGCGTCGCAGTGTGTATCATAGACATCCTTCGGAGGTTGGTATCTCGATTTCCCTCCACCCGTCCCTTCACGCTGTTTTTGACAAGAAAAAGGGTAATCAGTAAATTATTCCCATGTAGGTCCGGTGTCCTAGCGGATTTGGACCCCCCTAGATTTGGACCCCCAACAAAACCGAGTGACAACATCATCCTTAACACACTAGTAGAAATAGATAATACTTTACGTTTCAGTGCGTACTAAAGTATGTTTTTAATTGAAAATATGCGTATCCCCAATGCATACGAACTGAAAGCTGGAAATGACCCTCTTGACCAAGGTAAAATGCGCAAGGATTTAGTTTAATGTTTCGAGAAAGGTCGTTTTTGAACCTTTTCCGCGATAGTGGAACACCGCTAAATTTAATAAGAGACAAAATTGTGACACTAATTTATTTTGTTATTGTTCAATGCCCGAGGGTTGGGACGACATGGTACAGTGCGAGTTGTGCGAGGAATGGTTGCACATAAGCTGCGAGGGACTTAAGACTGCCCCGGAGGGCGAGTGGCTCTGCATCGTCTGCAGACCGCCAGACTCTAGACGTCTTCCCAAATGTTGTGATATGATTGGTGTAAGATATAAACCCCAATGCAGCAATCTGATTGATGTGAGATACATAACATACCCTAATGCAGGGATCTGATTGGTGCAAGCAACATACCATTCCACTCGCTAACATAGATATATTTTGTTATGATAAAAAAAAAAACTCAAAAACCATTAAATTGATAATGCCCATGTTACATTACACTAAACACAATTTCAAGATCTTCCACCATCATCCTCACCATTTGAAGATAGGAATTTTATATTTCCAATGCTCATTAATGCAGTGAAGGTGATGATGAATTCTTGAGGAAACATTCCAGTTGTTGGCCAGAAAGTATCAAGGCTTCTATGGAGCAAAATAAAAAGACAATTAGTTCTGTTTTGGCTGATCAGGATGCAGCCACAGGAGTCACAGATGGTAAAATTTGAGACTCGCAGATTACAAAGACCCTTGTTTGAAAATGCAAGAGTGTGACTATATATAATTTAAGCTGCTTCACATGACCTCTCACTTTGGCTGTAAGACTTCTAGATGGGAACTTGAGTTGATTCTAAACAAGCTTTTTAGCCATAAACAATTGACGGCTCATGATCTTAAAGGTATCATTCATCAACCTTTGCCTTAGAGTTTTCCATTTACTTATTACTGAAATGTACTATAATAAAGTAAAACCCTGCTAACTTGAAACCCAAACTAACTCAAAGAAGATCCAATTTTCCCTGGATTTGACCCTAACTTTTTCTGTCATTGGTAAAATTTCCACACAGCCCCATACTGTTGTAAAACAAATCTGTTTTCCCAATGGCAGTGTATAGTTTTAGTCATTGTTTTCTCTATCCAAGAACTGAATGCATAATGTAGTATGGAGCTGTGTGGAAATTGTACCCTGTCATTAGATATCAGCTAAATTAAACCATTTTCTGTTTCCCTTTGGAGTTTGAGTTTGCAGGGTGCTAACGTAGTTTTCAACTTTTGTGTGACATTACCAAGTACAGATAAAAGCAAGCATCTGCAAATATTGCGTTACTCCTCATACCTTTCTTTCCTTAAATCTTGCTTTTTAAGAATAAACAGATCATGCACATTCAAGAGGGCCACGGGTTACCATGACAACTACTATCGCAAAAATGTTCACGATAGTACATGTAGAATGATTAGGTCATAGCAATTCCAAAAAGCATAGCATTACTGGGTTTCAGATAAATTGGAAGTGGTCTTGAAATATCTTAATTGTCCTTATCAAAACCTCAATTAACTTTGCTTGTTCGAAATTTGAAATGTTTGGCAAGATCTTCACCGAACGTAAAATACTTACCCATCAATGATATTTTCTGGTGAATGATTTTCATCAAATGATGTCGCAAGGGCAATAGTTGCTCCAGCACTACTTAAAGCCACGTCAAACATGTTTTTAGTGCTATTTTCTAAGGAGGAAAACCCTCTATCTCGCAAGTGAGGGGTTCAAAGCATTTCAAAATCGATTGCCCCGGAGAACACTGGGCCGAGCTCTATGCTGAATATGCGCAGCTTGGTTTTAATTGCTGACAAGTAGCATACTCATGTTCAAGATGGCGGACGTTCTATGCAGAAATTGATGCTGGCATTGATAAGAAATGTTTCCACTAAATACGAAACAATTTTCTGCTGCATTCCCGGATGTAAAGCGTAATAGTCAAGGTTATAACGAGGACGTCAGTTCATTTGACAGGGATGCAACCAAGAAACTACTGCGGCCCTTCCATATTCCCCAAATCGGGCCTTCTTCTATTCCACAATGTCATCATCTTGGGACCATGATGTGGAATTTCATGTGGAATTGTGCGAGAAGAGAATGTTATCCACCCGCTCATCATTTGGAATCAAGAGAAGACTCACGAATGGAATCGCGAAGAGCACCTGAACAATCATGTTCTTCAGTTCTTCCGGAATTTGAATTACATCGCGTAACTTCAAAACATAAAGTACGAGAAGCAAACGAGCGACAGAGTGCGGAAAATATTGAACTTTCAAGACTAGTTAAAACACAATCTTTATACAAGACCTCTTTTACAAGAAGTGCTGATTCTTCTCGAAACAATGTTTGTTGTGTGGAAGCAGAACCACAAAACAGAGGTATCCTCCAGCAATCTAGCTGTGAAGAAGCAAATGTTTCCAATGAGACTTTTGTTAATAGCAAATTAAGTAAATCGATAAGAGCATCCCACTGGGATAGTGACATGAAATCTTCAGAGTCTGAACATTGTATTGTCTCAAATTATTTTGACAGAGAATCAAAGTTAAGTCCAACTTGCAATGTACTAAGTGAGTTGGAAACCAAGGTGGATGTTAATGGTACATATGGCAGAGAAAGTTTGCAAAGCGATTTGGTCTGTAATGGTGATTGGTGGCTAAACAGCAAAAATATTTCAAACCTCAAGGATTCGACCCCACCTCTAGCATATAACATTGAGGAGGGTGATTTTGTTGGCAAAAAGAAATTTTTAGAGAGATTGCTTGAGACAGAGCTGCAAATAAAGCCTTTGACTCTGGTTAAGGATGGCATTTACAGCCAAAGGCCAGTTTCAAATACTTTTACCGTAAATCTGAACTTGGAGACAGTGATGTCCATTCTCTGCACTGATGAGGAACATTCAAAAAATGCTGAACACAGTGAAATTGATCTGTGTGGGAAGATTTCCATTCTGTATGGCAACCAGGATACAATAGTGTCAGTGGTTGCTAGTGAGGTGGTAGGAATGTATGATTATATCTCAGGAGCTGTGTATGGATTGAAGGGATGCTGTCATGATGAATCTGAATATCAGTTAAAGGTAATTTATTCTAGTAACTAGAAGGTTGGTCGCTTTGATGAACTAACATAAACGAATTGGTTGCACTAGACTCAGGTTAAATATAGAACAGGTTTCTAGTTAAAATGATGGTCAGTGTCTCTTGTCAGTGTTCAGTCAGGGTTGTGTGGAGACTCCTGCCTGTTTTGTTGAATGATTCTGCCTTCTACAAAAATGTGTCTATGTTTGAAAATTGACTCATAAAAATTTGGCAGATTTGTCATGTAGTCTAAGCATTAGTAACTTTGTGTTTCATCCAGTTCTAGGATGATTTTTCCTGCAATCTATTAGTAACCTTTTGTTCCTAGTGAGTTCTCAATCAGGCTTTCCAACCGGTCCAGATATAAAATTGTCTGGAACTTGTCGTGAAGGTTGTGGGGAAGTGCATGTATTTCGTCTTTGTGTGTGGCTGTGGACGTTTTGCAGTAGCATAGCTAAAGCCAGACATCTTTTGTCAGCTTGTCTTGCAATGGTTCCCAGTGGGCTCATGAAATTGGATGATATATCTCAGTAACTGTAGCTAAGTTGTTAACATATATTTATCAAAATTTCCATGATATTGAAGCTAGAAATGCTGTAATTTCATAAAGTACTTTAATTCAGTGCTTAGAATTTGTTTATCTATGTAGGACAAGAAGTACCCCCTTTCATCAAGTGCAGTGAGTTTGGACCTTAAGGAATTCATAGTTCATTTTCAACAAGAACTGACATCTCACAACGTTGACAATGACAATGTGTTAAAGGAGCACTCTCCTGTTGCCTGGTTACTGATCTCACCAGCTCTTGGAGTGACCCTTGACTGGCAAATACAAGAGAAAGTCCTTGAATTTATAGAAACTTTGTCTTCAGAGGAATTTGCTGACAAGCAAGCATCTGACAGTTACAACAAAGGATGTTTTTCAAGCCAGTGGTACAATCTGTTGGTAGTTGTGGACCAATATCGTTGTTGTGAGAAAGATATTCCACTGATTGAGGTATTTGTGTTTTGCACGACTGGTGAAATAAATGTAGTAAACTTTGACTTAACTTAAACGATTAGATCATGTGAAACAAGCCTGACAGAAGAATGGAAGTATTGAAGTATTGCTGGTAATGCTGTGTTTTAATACATGTATGTCATCATGTAAACTATTGGTTATATTAATCTGCAAGTTTTTGTTTTACAGTACATTGTATGAGCTCTCTCATGTAGCAAAAGTTTAACATTTGTTTGTAGCCACTCTCATATTTTTGCACGATTTTCAACTGGTATAAAGAGATTAAACTTCCTTCAGGAAGTGTTCAAAGATGAACTTTAACCTTAAACCCCTAAGAGTGATTTACTTCTAATTTCTCGTTACAGTATCAACCTTGATTCAAATGTAAAGGTTATCAGAATGTAGCAAATAATCACCAATTTAAGTAGTTCGTGATTGTCAAACAAATTCTCCTTGTCAGTACCAAATGTAAGGGCAACAGTGTGGAGAATATTGACACTAGTTAGAATGTACAGGGTAAGGAACTCGAGATGAGAATTAAGCTCTTTTTAATTTTCCTTGACTTGGCCAATCAATTACCAAGTTGAAACATTTTGAAGTGAAGGAGGAAAAAAAAGGTGAGGTTACAGTTGTATTAACTAGTTACATAACAAGAAGTGCCATTTACTAAATTTATAGTAAGATCAACATTGTTTGGCACAGTTAAAGTAGACACCCCAAAAGATCTCCATGCGTCCAGTAGTTCCAGTTGCAACATTATGCATTTTCACGAGTGTTTGATATCGTTAATCAGCTGCTTACATGTTACTTGCCTTTTACACCACTCAGAATTTCCTCAGATTAAGGCTGCTAAAAAAACCGAAAAATCCCTATCGCTTACAGACAGTAACGTTCAAACTTTCCTAGAAGGGGAAGAAAATCAAAATGTGAAAAGGAAAAATGAAAGTTATGTATTCAGTGGCTTTGGTAATAATGGGAAAATGGTCACTAAGAGAGTGGCAGTTTAATGTGGCCTTACATGTTACAGAATTATAAAATGTTTGCGTGCATCATGGATTCTCATGGGCTTACGTGTGAAGCCATATCAACAGTACAATGAAGTGGCAAAATTTGGAAGAATGGAAAAATGACGCAACTATTTGCCTTGGTTTAGAGGCAAGTAGAAGAGTTAGGCTTGAAACTTTTTCCACTGACTGTCCTTTGACAGGGACATAAAATGTTTAAAATTGCCATTTTAGCAGGATATGTTACAGTTGTAATAATATGTGTCGAACAATCTAGATGAACTGTGTTCAAATGAACACTTAAAATTTATGACAGATTTCTACAATTCAGGAATGTTTGGAAGAGATATTTGAGCAATCTTTTGATATAAAAATGAAAACAAGTGTGAGCAGTGCATAAGCCATGCAAGGGCATGAGGCAAAAGCAAGAAAAAAAGGGGAAGCTAGGAAAGGATAAAGCAAGGCATGGTGTGCCACTGTGCCTAGAGACTCCACAAAATTCACCTAAATTATTTCACAATGGTCCATAATACAGGTTAGCCCCAGCATTTCATTAGACTTTCTTGACAATTTTTGTTTACTTACTTATACTCCTGTAATTATGTTATTATTTTGGTTGATTTTAGTTGATTTATCTTTTCAATCCAGGTGGAAGGGAAGTGTTATTTCAGGCAGGTCCTGAACATCTTTGGCTGATCAAGACATATTCAGAGGTAGCCCCACACCCCTGTGCACAAGCTCTGGGCCAAGATGTCTTTCAGAGTGGAATCATACCGAGTGACACTGATTTCAGGATTTACAGGGACTTTGGCTAAGTACCAGGTATCTGAATTATAGACTGACACCTAGAGACTTATTGAATGACTGAATGACTGACTAAGTGAATAAATGACTTATTGACTGATTGTTTGAATGAATGAGTGAATAAACAACTTGATGGCTGGCTTACTGAACAACTTACTGACAGATTGACTGACTGATTGAATGACTGACTGACTGACTGATTGTATGATTGACTTACTGACTGACCAACTGAATGAATGAATGAAATGCTCCTTAACTGACTGAATGACTGGTTAGTATTTGATCAATTCATTACTCACTGATTACCTTATTGGCTGATTGATTGTAATCTTAGTGAAAATCTCTTTTGCATTGAACCAATCTGGTTAGTATACTAATAATTTTCTGATGTGTAGGAATCGACCTTGCCTTTATTGCCAATGGTTATGTTTATCACACAAATTACGATACACCAGCTGCTGTTACTAAAGGCTCTATCCAGCGTGCTGGTGATAACATACTGGCTTTGGTCAAGAGCATAGTTAATTCACCATTTCTGGCTGACCCTGGAGAGTATCGTCATGGTTCCATGGTGTTTTTCGACTTCCTGGGAATTTTCGTGGTACATTATCCTGAAAGAATTGGTTTGGTGATAAATCTGACATCAGCTTTTGTGGTAGTTCTTTGTCTTATGAAAAAATTCCTTCATTTTCCAGCAAAGAGAACCATCTTTGAGGAGGGTAAGGGATAATCTACAAGTAGATATCTATTATTAACATTCTACATTTTCTAAATTTTGAGCTAAAAATGAGCTATGAAAGCATAGGCCTTAGAACTGACCTGAGTACATCTTCTTTTCCATGTGTGAATTAACCAAAGTTTTGTGGTCAAAAAAAAAATCAAAGCTACACAAAATAAACAAGGTAACAATGGGTGTTTTTTTTTGTTTGTCTTTTTTTTTATCAACTCTTTTAGAGCATTTCGTAAAATATGATTAGGTCATTTTTGGGACTGGCAAGCTTTTATATTCTGTTCATTGTTTCCATACATGTTGATAATATTGTCAACATTTTCAATTTTCTGTTAAGCCAGTTTCCTACTGTTATTGGAAAAATGGCATAGATGAGGGGTTTCATACAATTTTTACAAGATTGTGGATCTTAAAGTACACTGCAACTGAAAGCCTTAACACTCTTTTTTACTGTTGTTTTTCATCAGGCAAAGTATTAAGACTCACATCTGGTATAGGAGACCTTATCATCTCTCTGTTCATCCTATTACTTTCATGGATAGTTGGAACATCATTTTCTGTGACTGTAGGTGTCCTTCTGACATACTCAGGTCGCTCACTAACTTGGTACTGCCGACCCTATCTACTCTTGGCATTATACACAGCACCATCTCTACTGGGCATTGGTTTGGTTCATTTTCTCATTAAGAAGTCTATTGTGGCAAAGGTAGACACAATTTAATTGTCAATTTAGTGACAAGCAAAGAAAATTTGACAATTTCCTTTCTTCTTATGACCAATATATTTGATCTGGGGGTGGCAGTCAGGGACTTCAAGACAAGCTGTTGACTGCCAGAGTTTCACCACATACTTAATAACATGTCCCTGGTTACTCTGGTCAAAATAATTACCTTTTGGCCTTTTAATCAACTTTTCCCACTCACATACTTTTGCTGCTTCTAATGCGGACTTCAATACATTTTGAAACACCTGGACAGCATGGGGAGAAATGAGATGCTAGTCTCTCTAAGGGGTTAATGGGTCAACAGAAAAGTTAATATTGTTTTGCCTCCTTTTTGGTCTGCATAATGTACTTGTGGTGAACTGGTCATCTCAAGTCACTCATTTGAATCTCATTATTTGTCTCCATTGAAAGTGAATTTTATTTTGTCAGGTTAAAGATTTATCAATGTCTTAATCCATTGGTTTGATTGTTCAACATATGAAAAGAACCAAGAAAAAAGAACAAAGAACAACATATGAAAAGAACAAAGAACCGAAATTTATATTTTCATTTTGAACTCTGCTTTCAGTTTCTTTTGGCAGAATTTGTAGCACTGAGCTATGTGGTGTCCTCCTTTTCAGGCAGTAACTGGTAAAATTCATCACTAGTAGCACCTCTTGTTACCGCCTAAAATCACTTGATATTCTGGAAAATTCAACATTTTAAAGGATTGGTCTGAAAATTTAACATACCTGTTTTACTTGAAATAAGGGAGAACAGTGGCTATGCACACTTGTTATGCTTCCAGTGAAGCGGAACAGGTTAAAAGTCAAATCAAGCAAAAAAACCAACAACAATGGGCTATGCATAAGCATTTCCTACCACTTTAAGTCTGGACTGCATCTTTTTTCTTGTTGTGGGATACTTTGCCATACTGCATCTCAGCATCAGCTTCAAAAATCTTATAAATTTATTGAGGACTAGTCACAGATCCAAAAATGAAGATGGAAATTACATTTACCAAAAGATAGTGTTTTCAATGTTTTTTCCTCAGGAAAAAGCTGTGTCAGAGAAGAGAGAAGACAACATTCCTCTCAAGGAAAGGATATCTAACCAACTTGTGAAGAAAGAAGTAGAAACATTTTATGCTGCTTTCCTTGTCTGGACAATAGTCATGTTGATAATGTCATATTATCGCCTGGCTTCAGCACATTTACCATTGCTCTTCATCATCTTTCCACTGATTATACGAGTTGTTATATGGGATAATGTATTAACTGCAAAGACAAGTCATGAAAATGTTGGAGCATTTTTGTTTATGTATCTCTTAGCTACACTAGTACCTGTTCAGTTTTGTATGTATTTGACATTTGCTATGTTTGACGTCTTTATGCCTATTATGGGTCGAGCTGGAACACAAACACCCCCAGATGTCTTTATAAGTGTCCTGTGTGCCTTTGGAGTTGTGCTGTTGACTTCTTATATGGTGAGTGTGCTCAGTGAAATTCGATCAATTTGCTGATTAAATACTGTTAAAATTCTGATAAGAAGATAATTAAGGGAAAGTTTGTACTTGAGCCAAGCAACCCCCCTGAATGTGATGCCAGTCCATCACAAGGATAACCCCCCCAGAATTTTATCAGGCTTCCCTGACAAACTTGGTTGGTACCTTCTCTTAATTCTGGGCCCAATTGTTTGAAAGGTGATTAGTGCTAACATACAGTGTAGGTTTACATTTTATTCTTGGTTTCTTTATTCCCTTGTTTAAAAGCCTTTTTTTGGGATAATTTTCTCTATACTTTTTAGAGCATTCAACATCAAATTGTAGACAAAAGAAATCTCCTGAATGATCTGAAATCAGATTTCACACTAACCCTGGGTTATCTTAACCCAGCTTTGAACAACTGAGCCCTGGATGGAGAGTGAGAGAGAAAGAGAGGCACTAAGAAAGTGTTATGTTTTTTGCTCAATAACACAACCCAATGACCTGGCCAGGTCTCAAAGCCAGACCTCCTATCAAGCCAGAGTTCAGCAAGCTAACCATTTGGCCAACACATCTCCCACAAAGTTCTCATATGCTTCTATTTAAATGTACCTTTTTTTTTTAGGTTAGCACTGTGTATGTTCTGGGAAACCTCAAGCTTCCGGCCATATTTCTTCTGTTTGTTACCACTGTAGGAATGGTTATATCGCTCTCTGGACTGTCATTTCCTTACTCAGCCATCAATCAGTGCCCTAAAAGGGTGTTCTTTCAGGTAAGAAGAAACTCATTCAATCAATTCATTCAATCATTTTCCTGCAGGATTGTACCAACTGTTTCAGCTAATTGAACTATTTTAACTAGTTGAACTAATTCAGCTAGTTTTTGCATTTTTTCTAGGGGAAGCAAATCAGCTTGTTTGACTATTTTAACCACTGAAACAAATCTAGCATATCTGTGCAATTTGTTTAGTTTAACCTACTCAGCTGATTTGACCACTTTTACCAGTTGAACCTATTCAGTTAATTTGTATGTTTTGTCCAATTTACCGGTAACTGTTTTAGCCAATTTTGGTGGTAACAAGACAATGTGAACAAACAAATAGTATGCTAGTCTCCAGATTGAAGTGAGCAGAATGAACAGACAAAAATTGTATTCAGATCAGAGGTTCTCATATAAAAAGTTTAACCCTTTGCACCAGATCTCTTTGCATTTCCCATAGTACTGACAAGGAGAATTTGTTTGATAATCAAGAACTTCCTTAAGCGATGATCATTTCCTTTATTCTTACAATGACCTGAAACAACTTCAAACAAAGTTGAAGCCTTTTCTTTTGAAACATGTCTCAACTTCCCCAACCAGGATTTGCTGAAAATGCAAGTTGCAAAGCCCTGACACTGTGCATGCTTGCATTTTAATTATTCAAGCCTTCAGCATGGATTATTATTTTTTGGAGGGTTCTAAATTCACACTGGAGTGCACATTTTCACAACCATTTATTAGACCATTAAATAGTGGGTATGTTCACACCATTGATGCCATCCAAAAGATGTTTTTCAGTTAATCCTCTCATCAACATTTTTTCTACATGCAGCACACATCAAGAACATTTTACAATAATGCTGGTGAAGTGGTTCAACAAGATGCAGGTGCCTGGATCACTCCACTAGACTATCTTGGCATACAGCCATTCAGTGATATACCCATGTTTAAAAAGGCTTTGCCTGCACCTCAGGACGGAGTTTATGGAGGTTTTCCTTATTACCTGCCATTGAGGCATCTCGTGCGGTATGTGGTACTTGCTCATTCAATGTTCTTCGATTGGTCTCTGGTTATTCATTGCATGGCCAATTCACTGGAATTTCATCGAAGAAAAGTATGGAATAGAATACAAGCTGTCAGGCTTTGCTAAATTAATACGTTAGACAAGTTGGGCAGAAAATACACAGCTTTGCTTTAACTCTGGAATGGGAGGGGTCAGTAGAAAATGGCAAAGAATTATTCTAGGAAATCATTAGCTCTGTGTGCCTAATTAATCAACTGGCTAAGAAATGGGGACCATGTGTTATCTATTAAGTGTTGATCTTCCTTTCATGACATATGTGATTTATTTATTTTGCTCACCTATCCTTGAATGTTTAAGGAGCACTTTCATGGCTACTTGATAACAAAGCTACAATAAACAATAGGTACCATGAGCCATCACACTTTTTTCTTTCACTGTTACTCCGACATCCTTATAGCATTTAGTTTGTGACATGTACTGGGTGATTTGTGATAATTGTTCCTTAGAACCCAATTATAGAAAAAGAATCCTGCATGAACCCAACTCTGAATTTATTTGATTACTATTCTGAACATTTAATATTACTGTTTAGTTTAATTTTATAACTCTGTCTAATTTTGAAGTATTGCATTTGCAATCAGAAAATCTTGGTATCTCCCTGGTCCTCCACCTCAAGTCAAAACATCTCCAATGGAAGTGAAATTGCTACATAGGAAGAAACAGGATCCTTGAAGTGACCAGCATCTAATTTCTCCTCACATTATCATGTCATGCATTCATATCTCACCAGTGTCTGACTTCTAACTGCCTTAGGTCCTGATCACATGGCTGTATATGTATCACCTGCTAGTGATGTAGATTTGCTGACCTCTTCCCTCGGTCCCCTTTTACCAATTCAAGATGGTGGAGACAGAGTTGTGTACTTTATTTACTATTCTCATGGTACTGATGTGGGGCCCTGGGAACTATTGCTTGAGCTTCTGGTGAGTTGGACAATTACAGTATTAATCATACTCGTGATTAACAAATCAGACTCCTGCCTTGCGGTCGTCTGACTTTGTAAGCTTCTGAAATGTTCCAGAACATTTTGTATATATATATATATATATATAAAGACTCACTTATTTGGTAGTTGGGGTAGTTGTTGTTGGAGCAATGACTGTATAGAAAGCTATACTGAGAGAGAGTTACTGCTGAAGATCACTTATTTCAAGGAACTGTGGAGACAGCAGTGAGATTGTGTCAGTGGTGAGCTAGGATTTAGACTGTGGTAGGCTTAATTAAGTTTATTAATGATAAGTATTTTACTGCTTTGAGGAGTTGCTCCGTCTCAAGAACATCACTTGCTGATTAATAAAATATTAAGCTTGTAGGATTGTAGTGTTTTCTGTCAGTTAGATTACACAATAACAAAATAAACTACCGGTATTAGTATCTGGTGTTTGAAAATTGATAACCTTAGTCTTTGGCACAAGTGTTTCTTCACCTGCAGGAAAATATGAGGCCTTGAGTAACACAGCACCACAGTTTTGTAGAAATGTACGCCCTTTAAAAAGGGCAAGAATTCATTTTGTCATTATAGAAATGAAGAATGCTTCATAATGTTGTTACAAAAACAAACAATGCTTTTAGGGTCATTACTCAAACATATTTCAGTTCTGACTAAATGATTGCTTTCTGTGTACTAGTCAAAGTCTTCATGGTTTTGGTGGAAATGAACACTGCATAAGTGATAAAGATTTCTCAAATTCACAAAACGTTTGTGAGTTAAAAACAAGTTCATATCAAATGAACAATGCTTCATTTTGTTGTCATCACTAGAACACATTTCTTTTCTGATCATCATCTTCATGGTATTATTAGGAACAAACAGCGCTTTATTGATAAAGATTTCTCAACTTCATTACCCATTTAGAGTCTGTCAGTTAGATCTTTTCAGTATTTGTTTCCTCGTGAGACATGACTCAGGATTTCTGGCAACAAGACTAAAAGTTTCAGGCAACTTGACTCTGGTTTTGAGCAACATGACTTTTGGGTGACTTGACTTGAGCCCTGGTGAACCCCCTCCCTGACCTGTCTCAAGTATTCCTTGGGCAGAGAAACGTGGCTCCTGCGGTGCTGATAGCAAGCACTTGCTCTCAGGCTAATATATCCCAAGATTCTTTTAATTTAAATATCATTTCAGCCAAAAAGACACCTCCCGGCCAAGAGCAATTTGTTGGACTTTGCTGTGGCAGCTCATTATATTCACGGTAAAGAGTCATCTTCACCTTTCCTCAAAGAAGTCATTCAAGCTATTCCAGACTGGATTTTTGCTAATGATTGGGTGGACACATACAAGAGCTGGTTGTACACTACATGATTCCCTGTATTGCAAGAATGCATCAGTCCAAGACCTTCTAAACACTGCTATGAAATACTGAAAAACAAAAATTTCAAGCCAGGAATTTGAAGAATTGCACCGGTTTGAAACAGTTCACAGGTTGAAAATTATCATGAAGATTTTTACATTTTAGGGTGGATGACCTCAAAATTATTTATCAGGATTATAAGAAAATTTGACAGGAAAAAAATGGATGTGAAATAACACATCATCAGAAGAAGTCAGGCTGGTCATACATGAATCCAAAAAATTTTTAAAATCACCTTAATTAATTTATAACGATTTTATCTGGAAATTAAATTCCAAATAAAACTAAGGAATCAAGAAACAAAGTAAAGGATTGTTTGGTAGCCTGTAGTCTGTCAGCAGACCCTCAGTATAATGATCCCCTTTAATGCCAAAGAGTGTCGTTGGGCATATTGAGGTCATAAAAGCATAGCCCCCTCCAATATGACACTTGATATACCACCCTTCAACTTTTTGTCTTTTTATTGTATTGGTCAAGGTTATATCTCACAACAAACAATGCTCTAGGAGCTACTATTTAAGCTATAGTTTATTTAACAATTGGTTCATACGTCGGTGTGCGTTCATCGAGATATGAAGCACGCGGGAAGTTTGGAGAGCACGAAAGATGCATAATAGTTGCTCGAGGCGTAGCTCTAGCCTCTTCAGTGCTCTCTAAACTTCTCAAGTGCTTCATATCTCGATGAACGCACAGCTGACGTATGAACCAATTGTTATATAACATTTTCATCCCGATGGAAAATTGTTTCCTCAAGGGATTTGTTTGCTGACGTCATGAGCGTGCACAATAGGAATATGAAGCACGCTCGCGCAATTGAATTTGATTACTAGCTCTGTTCTAATATAAGAGCGCGTAAATTCAATTGCGTGAGCGTGCTTCATATTCCTATTGTGCACGCCCATGACGTCAGCAAACAAATCCCTCGAGAATTTTGCACTCAATCAGAAAATAAAGTTCATTTACACGCATGAATTCACCTGTCAGTTTTTGACCAATCTGAGACAAGATCGTTTACAGCGTAGCGAAATGTTTTCCTGAAATAAAATTATCAACGCGCTGAAGCATAGCAGAGCGATTATCGACCCTTTCACAACATTTAAACCATCGGGTTGAAAATGTTATAAAACAATTGGTTCATACGTCAGCTGTGTGTTCATCGAGATATGAACCAAGCGGGAAGTTTGGAGAGCACGAAAGATGCGTAAGAGTTGCTCTCGGCTACGTCTCGAGCAACTCTAGCTTCTTGAGTATATACCCCATATGTATAAGGCAAACAAAATTTCAACCTTTTTTTTTATTTTTTCACTTTGAAAACTCAGTATTTTTAGTTACATCCTCCTCGCCTGTTTGGGTCGTTATAGCATACCCCTGAAAATACCTTTGAAATTATATATTATACGTGGTCTAAAGGTTCATCGTTCTCGTTTTAGAAAAATTTGGCATTTCCCTAAGGCAGTAAAGGGATAACCGTTTCCGCACGAGTGATTCTTTGCTTGCGGGAGAATATGAGGCCTTGTGTGACGCAATCCAGTCAGCAAGGGGTCTAGTACTCATTATTAATGCTAAATCCCCGTCAACTTCTCCCTGACATTTTTCAAACTTTCCTGTGGAAAGAGAAACGCATGTCCTACACCCTGTTCAAGCAGTTTAGTTAGAAAAATGGAGCATGATGCTAAACTGAGCGACAGTAGCGGCAGAGCGAAAAGAGGAAGGAGGTTTTGGATTGAGTTGGATAAAAGTGGAAACCTTGATTCTATTTTCGCTCTGCTGCCACTTTGTGCTGTTCAATAATGTGCTCGATTTTACTGGCCGAACACCTGGAACAGGCTAATTGTTTTCAAATTTTAAGCTCTTAACCAATTTAAAGGGGATATAGCTATCACCCCTGGCTTTTACAAGCCTTTAAAGAATAAAGCTGAAACGAGTTGGAACTCCCCCCTATTGCCAGCGTAACTGGCATTTTTGCGTGCGCTTTGATATGTTAAACCAGGAGGAGCCTTGGAAACATGTGACAAAGCCATGAGAGGCTTGGAACAGGAAAAGTGGTTTCTCTGACTAAACCTCTACTTCTTATGGGGAGCCATTTGTGCCAATATCATCAACCGCTGGTGACAAAACTCAATCGCTAGTGATAAAACTCAGTCATTAGTGCTAAAATATCAATTGTCAGTGATAAAACTCAATCGTTAGTGCTAGCAACAACTCCACGAACTCCTTGTGACAGAAGAGACCTTAGGTAGACCATCCTGTCTACCTACCTCTCGCCCTGACTTGAAACCGACTCAAAGCCCGAGTCTCCGAGGATGACGCAACACGCGCTTAGCGCGAAAAGAACAACAGCACAACTCTGTCGATTGTGACTGTGCTCGGCGCCTGATGGACAGCAAAAAACCCGTTTTCTTTAACTTCTCGATACAAAACATTAATTAATTGCAAGAAAGCCTCATTTTTGGGGGTTAGAGCATTTATTGTAAGAGAAACTCAGTCCGACTCAGGACTGATCCTGAGAAAAAAAATTGTTTATCGCTCTTGTATGCTACATGCGCCGCCGTTTGCAATTTGTACACAACATATTTTATCATATGAAAATCCGACAGTTTTTGTCCTGCGCAGTAAGCCATCAAGGCTTGATATTTTGAGAAAGTTCCATTTTTCAAGAGAAGATCGAACAACGAAATAAACCTTGCAATAATTGTTTTTAAAGCGGATGAATAGAGAGATATATGGGTCAATGTTTGCACATTATTTGAATGACTTCAAATTTGATTCCACCAGTAATACGGTCATATGAATTTTCTCGGCTTGATGAGTTAGCAAATTTTGTAGGTATGGTTGGCTTTGTGAGCTCCGCTTTAATAAGATAAAATAGATATATGGGATCGAACGAGGTAAAAGTGATTGATGATAAATGGACTCTCCCCGGGGATAAAGTTAATTCTGTTCTCATATGGTTTCAGCTGGTTTGTGCTAATTTTAGTTAAAAGTAAAACTTGTCATTAGTAATTGATTAAAAGATAACAATCTTTTAGTAAGCCTTTTGTTCCAATAGCCTTGACAATTGGTCATCAAACGCTTGAATACGTATATGTTTTGATAGTATGCCAAAACAGTACTAGCACTTTGCGCCTTCTGTGCGCCTCTCACGCTTTAAGTTCAATAGAAAATTACTCCATCACCGAAGAAACTCAACTTTGAAAGGTAAATGGACACTTACCTATTTTATTTTTTTGTCATGAATGCATGGTGCGAGTATTAATGCGGCCTAGTTTTGCTGGTAGTTTTTCTTTAATTTTTCATTTTTCAAATGCGAAAAAAAAAACTTCAAGGAAGTTTTCCCTTTCACAGTGATGACATTTTAAACAGGCTAAGTCTTGCAAGTTTACAATTGTAGTAAATGCAAAATGACGAGTTCAGACCTGATAGTTTTAAAGGCGTGATGTATACCACTCAGTTTAAGATACGGCTGTCTAAGACCGCCATAATCTTCACAAGAAACGTGACCAAAAATTGGTTTATTATTTGGTTGAAAGCTGTATTGAGAAAAAACATGGATAGTCCTCTGGCATCATGTAGACTGAGCTTCCCTTTAATGTACCGTTGTTATTGACGTAAAATGACCCGTTTTAGAGAAAGAAGTGGTGGTAAAATATTCTGTGAATTTCCATTTTTGGGAAAAAAGAAATAGGACGTCTTTCCCATATCAGTAATGATGTTTTAAAGACGTTGGCCTTGATACTTCACTTTTATAATTTTGGAAAATAGGAAACGATAGGTTCTGGGAAAAGATTTCAAAAACGTGATGTATATTCGTCAGTTTTAGACAGTTGTTTAAGCCGGAATCTTCACAGGAAACTTGACTCAGAATTAATTTATTCTTTCGTGAACAGGTGGAGTTGAGAAAATATGTTCAGGTCTTTTGCTTCAAATCGACCGAGCTTCCCTTTATGTACCACTTTTCATAAACACAAAATGACCCATACTAGAAAAAGAAGCCGGCACCTGATAGGGAACATTTCATGTCCATTTGAGATTTTATGGATTTGAAAAGAGCTGCGAGGTCTTCCACCCAGTTTTCTAATTAAAACGCATGGTGCTAAGAACTTTGCAAATTTCAATCATTTTAAAACATTCCCCATTTAGATCGCTGGCTTACATCTGAAATAAGGTATTCTCTTTTTTTTTCTTAATCAGGGTGAGTGATACCTGATATTCTGCTTGCTGCTCCAGAGTAAACTGACATGAAGGTAATAAAACGTAAAGATGATTTGCGTATGCGATCTAAATTCAGAATGATGCTCCTTTACTCCAAGCTCACCTTCTTGAAAGTCGTCTTTCACGACTTGAAATCAATGATATGTCACCTAAATGAAGAGTTAAAAACAAAAGAACAAGAAAAAACACATAAAAACAAATCAAAGGCGGAAAACACACTTTGCGCAATATTACGGGAGGTATTTTATCGTTGGCCTCACATTTGACTTTAGAAAAAGAAATACACTGAGACAAGAGTGAGACATTTGGCGACAAAATGGCTGGCAATCGTTTCAAGAAGTTCGGGTGATATCTAAAAAGCTCAATACACGGGCATCCGAGGGAAAAAAATTCGAAGGAGTGAATATTACTGTGCTCAAGAGCTGTTCTCACGTTAACCTCAAGTTAGCTAAGACTCGGCTTTAACTATCAAGGTACAGGAATATTTACATTGAATAGTGATAGAAGTGGCCCATATTGTACTCAGTTTTGGGCCTGAAACTTAAATCGGCTGAGCTTTGGGATTTGCTGTTAAAATCTAGAAAAAATTGAGAGCAAACAGATCGAAAAGGCCATTTGTTAATGTTTTATGCAATCAAACGTGAGTTTGTGATAAGGTGGATCAGAGTCCCATGTGCTTTTATGACGTATTTTGATGTGATAACCACTTTGCAGTAAAATTAGAGGAGCCAACGAGCGTGGTTTGAAATTGTCATCACTTAACCGGAAATTAACAAATTCAGTTGACGCCTCCATCTTTCAGTAAGTGTTCAATAATAATGTATTTATTTTAGTTATTTTTGTTTACCAACTAAAAACTACCAAGATTACACAAATGAAATGGATGTGTGTATGAGAGTTTATTTCATCGCTGGCAGAGCCCAAGGGGCAATACGAGGCGAATTCTGTGTTCTAATTGCCCACCTGAGCGGGCCCATCTTGTCCGCAAGGAATTTCCCATTTTGATTCAGCGCAAGAAAAAAAATTACTTAGAAAAACAACTTTCTTATGTTTGGACAATACCGGCGATAAGGTCGCAAAAAGCGGCAAAAGACAGTAAAAACACAAGATAACATAAAGGATAAACTTAAACGATTCTCGTTGGTTTATTTGGTACAAACACAAGGGGCTTCCTTTCCAGTCTTTCGAAATGAATGAGTGTTGATTCTTAATAAAGTGATGATCTTATTGTTGTATCATAAATCCTTTATTGACTAAGCTTGTTCGGTCTAGATGACTGGATATAAGCCTCATTCTTTTTTCCGTGTTATTGACCTCGATTTAGTCTCGACCATGAAAACGCAAGAAAGGAACTCAGCCAATATCTAGCCCTCGTGACCTCACTCTTGTTTAATACCGCATATATAGGATAAACTAATACGATTACCTTTTTTCATTGATACTAATTTTAAAAATAATTTCATTTTCGTGAAGGGATGCCTCAGTCACAAATCGTTTTCTTATTAGTGATGTCATTTGGGGTACAATGCTTAGGTATGTTAACACTTTATTCTTATGGCCTACACATAATGTGTTACAAGTCTTATCAGATGCCTCAAGCTGAGGAAACTCTTTAAGGTGGCTAATTTACGTTATAAACTAAGTTTATAAGAAGAATTGTGGGTTGTGTGTGAGTTTATATGCAGAAAATGGAACTAAGCTATTGGTGGGAACATGGTGACAAGAAAAACAAGAATAAAGTAGATGAATGAAGAGCGTTCGCTGATACCGTGGGAATTAAGAGTGAGCACATGGCAGTCTGCGACCTTCCTTACAACTAAGCAGTTTCGAAAGCCGCAAAGCTCCTAAACAATTATTTATCTTTCATATCGGAACTCTTAATCCCCACGGTATCAACGAATCCTCTTTATTCAATGTATGTATTCTTGTTTATCCATTTCCTGCATGTAAACACACACGCAACCCACAAGTCTTCCATTCGCTGTGAAGGAGGGCTAGCGCTCGAAAGTCAGCTTTTAAACTCTTTGCGGTGGCCAATTTACATTATCAACTCACTTGATGAAGCCAAAGTTATCTTGTTATCCTCCCTCACCGACGTGGCACCACATTCTCTTTGGAAACTGACCCCCTTTATCAAATGATAAATAGCATGGTTTGCGCAGGGTATTTCGGATATTTTTTCCTTTTTACGTGTCTGCATGCTGTTATCCAATGTTGGAAATGAATGATCTTGTTATCTTCATATGAATGTTTTTATCAAACTCGCTGAGACAGTAATTTAATTAGCAAATCTAAGCTTTGACCGAATCATAACTTTTAAGATAACTCTTTTCTTATATTGATAACTTGAATCTCCTAACTTTATCAAGAATTCTATCAACGATTCTCCTAACTCTTCAAAAAAGAATCAAGGATTCTACTAATATGAGAATGAATCAAATTAACTTTTAAAATGATTACTTTCTTTTAATAATTAATAATATCCTTTTACTTTTCATGTGGACTTTGTGGAACGAATCAGCTAGTAAGTGTCTTCCTACTTTACATAATGATTAATATGAAATTAACTTGTTCCTTTTCGTGAGGATTAGCAAATCTAAGCTTTGACCGAATCATAACTTTTAAGATAACTCTTTTCTTATATTGATAACTTGAATCTCAATAGAGAGGACAGATCATCAGTGATTTCAATGGAATCTCCTTTCTTTGATTGAGAACTCTATCAAGGATTCTGCTAACTCTTCAATATAGAAATGAATAAATTGACTTTTCAAATGATTATTTTTCTTTAAAAAATAATACTATTTCATTACTTTTCATGTGGATTTTGTGGAACAAATCAGCTCGTAAGTATCTTCATACTTTACTTAATGATTACTGAGAATGTGACTTGTTCCTTTTGATGAGGATATGGTGCAGTAACTACCGTAATATGCAGTATTGATTAAGTTTTAATCACGTTCCCATAATTATTCCATCTTATGATGTTTGTCATGTCCATGAGAGCCAATCAGATGGTATGGATCACCAATGATTTCAAAATACTATTGTTATTGATATAATAAAAATTGACCTTTTTTTACATAATATCTCATAATATTTATTATTATCATTTTAGTCCTGATATATTCTTTGCTGCAGGAACGCAACCACTTTAATCATACCAAAAAAACCGGATTTCCTTTCATATTAATGCTATCTGACCGGAATAAAATGGGTTTAAAATATCAGCCTGGCTATTTTGCTTCTTTACACTAATCGTTGACATGATATTTAATGAGCATCCCTCAGCATGTTGATTTTATTTCACTTTCAAATTAAGGTTTTTTTTCTTTAATGGAATCTCCTTTCTTTGATTTAGAACTCTCTCAAGGATTCTGCTAACTCTTCAATATAGAAATGAATAAATTGACTTTTCAGATGATTATTTTTCTTTAAAAAATAATACTATCTCATTACTTTTCATGTGGATTTTGTGGAACAAATCAGCTTGTAAGTATATTTCATACTTTACTTAATGGTTAATGAGAATGTGACTTGTTCCTTTTGATGAGGATATGACACAGTAACTACCATAATATACAGTATTGATTAAGTTCTAATCACGTCCTCATAATTATTCCATCTTATGATGTTTATCATGTCCATGAGAGCCAATCAGATGGTATGGATCACCAGTGATTCAAAATACTATTGTCATTGATATAATAAAAATTGACTTTTTTTTACATAATATCTCATAATATTTATTATTATCATTTTAGTCCCTGATATATTCTTTGGTGCGGGAATGCAACCACTTTAATCATACCAAAAAAACCTGATTTCCTTTCATATTAATGCTATCTGACCGGAATAAAATGGGTTTAAAATATCAGCCTGGTTGTTTTGCTTCCTTACACTAATCGTTGGCATGATATTTAATGAGCATCCCTCAGTGTGGTGATTTTATTTCACTCTCAAATTAAGGTTTTTTTTCTTTAATGGAATCTCCCTTCTTTGATTTAGAACTCTATCAAGGATTCTGCTAACTCTTCAATATAGAAATGAATAAATTGACTTTTCAGATGATTATTTTTCTTTAAAAAATAATACTATCTCATTACTTTTCATGTGGATTTTGTGGAACAAATCAGCTCGTAAGTATCTTCATACTTTACTTAATGATTACTGAGAATGTGACTTGTTCCTTTTGATGAGGATATGGTGCAGTAACTACCGTAATATGCAGTATTGATTAAGTTCTAATCACGTCCTCATAATTATTCCATCTTATGATGTTCATAATGTCCATGAGAGCCAATCAGATGGCATGGATCACCAGTGATTTCAAAAATATTATCCTTATGGATATAACAAAAATGACTTTTCTTTACATTATATCACTGTTATATATATATTCTTTGGTGCGAGAATATGACCACTTTGATGATACCAAAAGAAATTTAATAGTTAATGAGAATGTGACTTGTTCCTTTTCATAAGGATATGTTGCAAAAACTACTGTAATATGCAGCATTGATAAAGTTCTAAATGCATCCTCATAATTAATCCATGTTATGAAGTTCATCATGTTCATGAGAGCCAATTAGATGGCATGGATGACCAATGTTTTTAAAATACCATCCTTATTGATATAATAAAAGTGACTTTTCTTTTCATTATACTACATTATATTTATTATTATCATTTAAGTCCATGATATATTCGTTGGTGCGGAAACATGACCACTTTAATCATACCAAAAGAAACTGATTTCCTTTCATATTAATGCTATCTGATTTACATTAATTGTTGACATAATATTTAATGAGCATCCCGTAGTGTAGTGATTTCAGTTTACTATCAAATTAAGGTTGTTGTCTTTATTTGAATCTCCCTACTTTGATCGAGAACTCTTTCAAGGATTCTGCTAACTCTTCTATATTACAATGAATTAAATTAACTTTTCAGATGATTACTTGATTAAGTTCTAATCGCATCCTCATAATTTATCCATCATATGATGTTTATCATGACCATGAGAGCCAATCAGATGGCTTGGATCACCAGTGATTTTAAAATACTATCCTTATAGATATAATAAAAATGACTTTTTCTTTACATTATATCACATTATTTTTATTATTACCATTTTACTTTGAAATTAGGGTTGTTATTTTTAATTAAATCTCCTTACTTTGATTGAGAACTCGATCAAGGATTCTTATTACTCTTCAATTTCAGAGTGAATTAAATTAACTTTTCAGATGATTCCTTTTTTTTTTACTTGTTATGTTGATTTTGTGGAACAAATCAGGTTGTTAGTGTCTTCATACTTTACTTAATGGTTAATGAGAACTTGGCTTGTTCTTTTTGATGAAGATATTATTTTATTATTATTTTTAACAAATAATACCATCTCTTTACTTTTCATGTTGATTTTGTGGAACAAATCAGGTCGTAAGTATCTTCATACTTTATTTAATGGTTAACGAGAACTTGGCTTGATCGTTTTGATAAGGATATGGTGAAAAAGCTACCATTATATGCAGTATCGATCAAGTCTAAAGACATCCTCATATTTGTTCAATCCTTTAAAGGTATCACGCCCATGAGAGCCCACCTAAAAGGACTGATCATCAGTGATTTCAAAATAATACTATTATTAATATAAGAAAAGTGACTTTTCCTTGCATTATATTTATCATTATTATTTAAGTCCTGTATCAAGGATTCTGCCAACTCTTGAATTTGAGAATGAACAAAATCAATCTCTCACAAAATTACTTTCTTTGACTGAATAGTTTCTTTTAAGAGAATTCTTTTCATATATTGATAACTTGAATCCCCCTCCTTTTATTAAGAATTCTATCATAGATTCTCCTAACTCGTAAATATAAGAATGAATTAAATCAACTTCTCTGATGATTACTTTTTTTAACAAATAATACTATCTCTTTACCTTTTATGTGGATTTTGTGGAAAAAAATCAGGTGGTAAGTGTCTCCATACTTTACATTATGGTTAACGAGAACTTGGCTTGTTCTTTTTGATGAAGATATGGTGAAATAGCTACCGTTATATGCAGTATCGATCAAGTCTAAAGACATCCTCATAATTGATCAAACTATAAAGTTATCACGTCCATGAGAGCCGATCAGATGGCATGGATCACCAGTGATTTTAAAATACTATCCTTATAGATATAATAAAAATGACTTTTTCTTTACATTATATCACATTATTTTTATTATTACCATTTTACTTTGAAATTAGGGTTGTTATTTTTAATTAAATCTCCTTACTTTGATTGAGAACTCGATCAAGGATTCTTATTACTCTTCAATTTCAGAGTGAATTAAATTAACTTTTCAGATGATTCCTTTTTTTTTTACTTATGTTGATTTTGTGGAACAAATCAGGTTGTTAGTGTCTTCATACTTTACTTAATGGTTAATGAGAACTTGGCTTGTTCTTTTTGATGAAGATATTATTTTATTATTATTTTTAACAAATAATACCATCTCTTTACTTTTCATGTTGATTTTGTGGAACAAATCAGGTCGTAAGTATCTTCATACTTTATTTAATGGTTAACGAGAACTTGGCTTGATCGTTTTGATAAGGATATGGTGAAAAAGCTACCATTATATGCAGTATCGATCAAGTCTAAAGACATCCTCATATTTGTTCAATCCTTTAAAGGTATCACGCCCATGAGAGCCCACCTAAAAGGACTGATCATCAGTGATTTCAAAATAATACTATTATTAATATAAGAAAAGTGACTTTTCCTTGCATTATATTTATCATTATTATTTAAGTCCTGTATCAAGGATTCTGCCAACTCTTGAATTTGAGAATGAACAAAATCAATCTCTCACAAAATTACTTTCTTTGACTGAATAGTTTCTTTTAAGAGAATTCTTTTCATATATTGATAACTTGAATCCCCCTCCTTTTATTAAGAATTCTATCATAGATTCTCCTAACTCGTAAATATAAGAATGAATTAAATCAACTTCTCTGATGATTACTTTTTTTAACAAATAATACTATCTCTTTACCTTTTATGTGGATTTTGTGGAAAAAATCAGGTGGTAAGTGTCTCCATACTTTACATTATGGTTAACGAGAACTTGGCTTGTTCTTTTTGATGAAGATATGGTGAAATAGCTACCGTTATATGTAGTATCAATCAAGTCTAAAGACATCCTCATAATTGATTAAACCTATAAAGTTATCACATCCATGAGAGCCGATCAGAAGGGACAGATCAACAGGGATTTTAAAATAGTCATTATTGATATAAGAAAAATTCCTTTTTTCATACTCTATTACACCCATTTTGAAATCACTGGTGGTCCCTGTAATCTGATTGGCTCTAATTGGTGCAATTTATTGACGAATTGCACCCTTTTTTTGCTTTAAATCGCATGATCATTTTCCCAGCCAATGATGAGGCTACACTGAAAACAAAACAACCAATCAGATTCCAAGGCTTGTTTAAGGTAACCAATGTAATTGCAGGAAAATGAAAGACAAAGAGTATCATGTGGCAAATTTTGCAACCATTGTTTCGAAAATTCTCATTTTTCCCCCCCAAAAATGGATGAATTTGATTTCAAACTAGCTCAGTACTGTATCAATAAAATATTTGAACTGACCAAGTCCTGAACTGGGGCGATTTCAAAATGGATGTAATAAAGTGGTAATTGAACGTTGTGCTGTGCAATTTTGGTCTGAAATCATAATTATGATTTCAAATCCAACTCGCGCTGTGCGCTTGTTCGATTTTGAAATCACACGTAGGATTTAAGCCCAAATTGCACTCCACTCAGTTCAATTACCATTATGCATCACATTATATCTATTATTAACATTTAAGTCCTCTATATATATTTTTTGTGCAAAAGTCACTACTTTTACAGTACAATAAGAAGGTAATTTCCTTTCATATTGATGCTTTCTGACCAGAGTGGAATCAGATCAAAAAACGATTATAAAATACTATCATCATCGGTACAAGAAAAATGACTTTTCTTCACACTATATCACACTATATTTATTATTGATATTTAAGTCCTGAAAAAAGACTGAAATTGTCTTTACATGTATCACAATCATCATTCTTTAACCTTTCACATACTAACATCAGTATGCGTATTCTCCATAGCACCCAAGTGAGCGTGGAAAATACCAGCCATAAGTTACAATGGTTATAACTCATGAATTCTTATAGTTATTTTAATTTGATGTAGTAAAAAACTCAAATGAATAGGCAATGTTTTGTGCATGCAATTTGCAATATTGGTAGGCAGTTCTTCTATTTAAAGCCGCTTTAAGTGGCCAATCATTAAAAGTTCTCTTACAAATATAGTTCACGGTGGCTGGTCATCCTGGGGGTCATGGGATAGGTGTAGCCTAACTTGCGGTGGTGGATCGCACAGCCGAGTGCGCAGCTGTACAAATCCTCCCTCAGGGTGGCGCGGAAATCAGTGCCAGGGACATAGTGGCATGAGCCAATCTTGCAACACAAATCATTGTCCAGGTGAGAGTGTGTAATCAGTGTTAAACCAACAATCTTTTATCATTTTGATTGTTAATTTTGCTGGTTCCAGGTGCTATATGCACCTTTAATTAACATAGTTTTTTAGATATCAATGTTTAGTAGTTGCAAGGTTTTTACCATAATTTATGCTGCTATTTAGATTTGTTAAAGTTCTGTTCATGCCTTATCTTTATTTTCTTCATTCAAAAGGATGAATGAATCAGCATTATATACGCATGCAATTTGCAATATCAATGTAGATATCAATGTTTAGTAGCTGTAAGGTTTCTAACATATGCTGGTATTTAGATTTTGTAAAGTTCCTTTCATTCCTTATTCTTATTTTAAACGGTCAAAATGTTGAATGAATTAGCAATATATATGCAAGCAATTTGCAATATCCGTGGGCCGTTCTTTATTTTATAACATATTTAACCAGTTAATCATGTTAACTTCTGATACAATGATAGTTGACGATGCCTTGTCATCCTGGGGAGCATGGGACAGCTGCAATGTAGCTCATGGGGGTGGATTGCAAAGACGAAATTTAAAGTTTTAAAGTTGTTTCTTAACGGCTTGTTCTTGAAACATTGTTAGTCAATGGTGGTTGGAATGAATGGAGTCCCTGGAGTATCTGCACTAAAACAGTCAGTGGCATACAAATAAGGTTTAGAGAATGTTCCAATCCAGAACCAGCATATGGCGGGGAACATTGTAATGGGAGCAGAGCACTTGTAAGGGAATGTAACGAAATGTCCAGCTGCCACGAAGGTAACATACACATGGTAAAATCAGTGAGTCAGAGTTTTAGTTACAAAGGGTAACATTAATTGAAATACAGACATCATGGATGGTCCGAAGTCTAATCATAGTTGAACCCCACATTTTATAAAGGCTAAGTCCTGTTAAAAGCCGTTGTCGTTTAATCTACATACTAATAAATTGACCTTGTCCAAAATTAGCATTAGCATTACATCGCAGCTTGAATCACAGGCGGCCCAAGCTCCACCTCTTAGATGATCATCTTGCGCAATAACAGTCATGGCGGAATTTACGAACGCTTGAAGGAATTAAAAAATACGTCAAATTCTCAATAAAAATACCTTACCTTACTTCCACAGCGTATTACTTGTTACCTGACCCCTTACTTTGATGAAAAGAACCCCTTTTAGCGAGTTGTCCATTTCGAGGTTTCCCACCTACGTAAGAAAAGCCCACGTCTGAACACTCCATTTCCGAACGTCCGATGCGAGAAGCGAAAAATTCCAGCGCAAAATGACCGGGCGGCCACAAATCCAACGCAGAATCCAAGCACATATACTTTGGTTTCATTTCAACTCACTACAAACTCAATCTTTCCCATGCAACCGACGCTAAACCGCAGTTTGCCTCAGAAATGTCCAGTTTAGAGGTTTCTGCCAGCCTTCGTACACATCAACCTTGACACACGACCGTTGAGAACCAGCTTGGTAGCCCTGCCTCCTTTTCAAATTGAATATCGCCAGGGACCAGCACCATGGGTGCCAAGTTACGGTGTGGTCCCCGGCGAGGCCCAGTTTGAAAAGGAGGCAGAGTTACCAAGCAAGGCCATTTTTCGCTGGGATTTTTCGCTTCTCGGATCGGCCGTTCGGAAATGGAGTGTTCAGCCTTGGGCTTTTCTTATGTACGCGGAAAACCTCGAAATGGATAACTCGCTAAAGTGATACGCTGTGGAAGTAAGGTGAGGTATTTTTACTGAGAATTCGACGTACTTTTTAATCCCATAGAGCGGTCGTAAATATTCCCATACAAACTCTTATAATTCCGCCACGACTGTTATTGCGTAAGATGATCATCTCACAGCTGGACTTTGGGCCGCCTGTGCTTGAATAAAGTTGTTTTCATTAGTATTATCATTATCATTTTCTCACTTATTATTATCATCAGGATCATCATCGTTATCATTATTATTATCCAGGCGGTGTGCGCACTCCGATTGCGTTGCATTGGGGTAGCTTTATTTTTAATATGGCGGTGAAAGCGGCAGAAATCGGCAGATTTTGACTGAACATTCCGTAAAAGTTAGGCCGCTCCTTTTTCCTTTCACCATAGGTAAATATAACCTGGTTTATTCTGAATGTGTAAAAGTATTTTTTGTACGTATTTGTTGCGTATTCTATGGTTCTCAAGGACAAACGCAATCACTGTTTTTTTAGTATGTAATTTGAGACCAGTTTTCGAAAAGGTCAAATTTGATGTACGTCGTAGTTTGGAGCCTTTCAAAGATTTGGATGGCCGCTTTGATCCTTCTTCAACAGCTCTGACTAAACACTCTCAAACGCTCTCCAACGGTACACGTGTTTCGCGCATTTTAAGTGCTAGTGTTTGAGACCGATTATGACCAAAAAAAGGCCTATTGTTGCGTTACACAGCGTTACTATTGTATACTCAATTGTGTAGTAAATCTACTTTCCAAAGTAGAAGCAAATTAACTAATCGTGAGTGTTGTATGGTAAATCTACTATCTTGATCACTGAATGAAGGACAGTTGAATTAGAGCAATGAAAGAAGTCACTTGGCCACTGAATAACTCTACAATACATATGGCGACACGCCAGGTAAGCCGGAAAGCAAAATGCAGTCGATCGTGAAAAGGTGTTGATAGGCTTGTGAACGCTTGTGTTTTTAAATCTTCTGACCTGAAAACTTAGCTGTTATAAATATATCTTTTAATGACTTGCCTCTGTGATGTGATACTAAGGGTTAGTTTTTAAGGTGTAATTTCCCTGTCTGTATGTTCTTGAGGTTTGGCAAAGCCGAATGAGATCGTGTTACAAAAGGTAATATTTTCATGTGTGCGCGCTATCTTCTTTGTTTTCAAGTATACTGTCTCTCCCACAGACGATAACTCCAGAGATAAGGTTTTGAAAACCTTATTTATATATTCTCTATTCTTTTAAGCATATTTGAAAATCTATATGTTTTTTTATTAAACGTTGAGCGTGACGAATTTGGTCTTAGAAGGCGTAACGCTTCTCCTTTTGTGAATCCCGTAATTACACCTTTAAGTGTATGACATGAAAAATAATTCGTATGAGAAGGTAGCTGTCTCTTTGTAACGAGTTTGCATGTCAAGGGTTGATTCCTTATTAAATAACTCGGGAATTTGATATTATTCACACAGCCATTGGCTGTGAGTGTAACTGCTGCCAAATGAATAGATTCTTGGCCAAGGCTGCAGATTCGATTCTTTCTGAATCTCTTCAGTTGCCTCCTAACAACAAGTTTGTCACGAAGGAATAACAGGAGTTGGGCAGGCCTATCAACGCTTTTTAACTTTCAAAGGAACGCCAACAACAGTGAATCCCCATTACATTCAACGTCTATTTGCACTATCTTGCTGCCACCAGAGATGTTCACTCAACCGCGACAGGATGTAAACGACTCACTTTTCATTTTACGACTATCGTGCAACACAGAGTGTGTACACCGCCTGATTATTATCATACAATCCCTATTACTATTATTGCAAATGTTTATGTTACTTTAGTATCATCATTTCTATTGTTATTATCCTCATTACAGTGTGCACTGTTGTCATTCGTAAGCATTTAGCACTAAATTTCTTGTCAATCACTACTGAAATATTTAGTTTCTTGATAGAATAGCATGGGATGTCTGATGTGAGCAGTATCAATTATTTTCTTTTTTTAAACTGGTCCTGAAAGATACTATTTAATTTGAGCCTGATGATTATGTTTCTAACTCTCTTAGAATTGGTATTAACATATGAAACTAAGTACCTATTTGGGGCAATCATCAACAAAATAATTAAAATTTGTAGAATCGTGAAGAGGGCTTCTCAAGATGTACATATACTTTTGTATTATTTCTTTCATCAGTATTTCCACTGCGCTTTAAAACGGAGAGCAACCCATCAGTTGGTACAATGGAAATCCATACAAAAAGCAGCTGGAAAAAGCTTTGCACCAGTACGTGGAATAAAGTTGAAGTAGATTTGACATGCATGGCAATGGGATACTCTAACAGCAGTGATTATGGTAGATGGTATGAAGACAGGGGCAATGTATCAGAGACATCAACCAATTCCAACTGCACCACCATTTTGACTAAATGTGAAGGAAGCTTCTCAAACAAACTGCAATTCTGCAAAGGTATTAATCAATTATGCATTTTGGAATCTGTTGTCAGATCTATTTCAGTCTGTACATCCTATTCTAGGTACCCTTATAGACTCGATCATAATTCCAGTGGTAGACCTCGCCAAAACATCCTTTCTTGCTTTGGTAATTGATTATGTACTAGTGTTTTCTTGAAGACTGCTCTCTAAAAAAATATGATATATATTGACAATTAGGTTTTTTTTTTTGAGGAATAATTTAAATTGTTGAAGGTGTAAAGAGGCCCAAAAATGATACCTGAACAGCTGCCCATCAAAGAACCCGTACAGCTAAATTGGATTTCTAAACCTGTATGAACACCTTGAACTTTTAAATTTCTTCCTAATCCTGCTGTCTCCTTCTCTTATCCATATTTCTTCCTTTTATAAATTCACCATTAACTTACCTTTACTGATTGCTCAATATTTTGTGACTTTATAAGTTCCCGTTCGCTTGAATGGTGCAAATGTAGAGTATGGTGGTAGAGTGGAAGTATTTTACAAAGGGAAATGGGGAAAAATTTGTACCAATGGATGGGATTTCAATGATGCCCAAGTTATTTGCCGTCAACTCGGCTTTGAAGAGGCTCTTGCTGAATTTGTTGGCTCAAACGTAGAGGATGGAAACATTACTTCTGTAATGGTGGATGTTTCCTGCAATGGAGAGGAGGTAGAACTTGCATCTTGTGCACGCACTGATGGAAAGTTAAATGTCCCCAGTCAATGTCGAGGAGATGGCAAAGGTTCCCAAGCACTGTGTCAACCAAGTAAGTAAGATATTAATAACATTGAGGTGGAAATTCCTAAAGGTGACTGGTCCTCGTGAATAGTCACGTGTTTAAAGTTAAACATCAAAGATCAAGATACTATTAGTTTTGAAACAAACTAATGCCAAAATACTGAGACAGAATGAACTGATAATTGTGCTACTTGAAAACATTTCTTTCAGAGAACAAAGAAGTATTGGGAAAAGAGAATCTTTACTTTGATATTGGCAGCAATGAAATCCTTCACTGCTCAATACGTAACAAAACCAGTTTTGCGAGATGGGTCATTAATGGTCAAAAGGTGCAAGGGATGAATTCTTCTTCTAAGAGGGTCAAGACCACAAAAGATGGTAAACTGGTCATAGAAAATGTGCAGTTGTCTGATGGAGGAACATATGAATGCCTCAGACTGGAATATGTTCAGTATTACACAGTTTACATTAATGGTAGGAAAATCCTTTTCAACACATTTAGAAGACCTTAATTGCCTCATTGTAAAGTAAGTTAACACAGCAGTAAATGTGCCCGGCACTCTCAATATAGACACACAATAGGGACTAGTTAGCTTTTCTTCATTGCGGCTTCAGTAAGTGGTTATTTTCTTTATTTATTTCAACAGCAAGATTCACTGAGAACACTAGAGACCAGCAGAGCCTCACTGCTTACACATCTGGTACTATAAACTGTGGTGCTGAAGGAACACCACGTCCACAGATAACTTGGAGGAAACAAGGAGAAAAGTTAGTACCTGATGGGAGAAGATTCACTCAAATTCCCAGTGGCAGTCTACAGATTGATCCTGTTCACCCTGACGACAGTGGCACATACAGATGTACCATGACACAAAATAAAGGATCAAAAAGGGCCACGAACAGACATAAAAGCATTGATGTGTCTGTTATAGGTGAGTGAGTAATTGGAAAAATCTGAAACTGGTTCGGTCATTATACCAACACATAATTATAGTGATGAGTAGCACAATCACCATACCCACTTCCGTAACATGTATGGAAAATGTGAAAATTGCTAGCTTGGGACAAAATCACTTCTTTAGGTCTGTTTTAAATTCACATTTACTATTACAACTGATTTATTTCAAACTATTTTATTTTTGTCACATTTGATTCAAATTTTATTTACCCATAATCCCTTGTGGGTGTGGTCTTTTACACAAATAATCAATTTCACAGTAAAAAGTAGAAACAATAACATTTTGTGTTACATGGAGGCTAGTATCTCCCTAGTGAGATCAACTGGTACTCTAAAAACTGACTTTCTGCCTCTTTTTACAACTTGAAGATCACATCACCATTTTTCTATTGGAAATTCAGCTCTCTTTTTGCGATTCTTTTCATTATATTTTAGATTCCTTAGCCTATTCTTTTCCTGCTTTTTCCTCCTCCACTCTTTGATCCTTGCAAGCTTTTCTTCCTTTTCGTTAACCATACCTCTTGTCAAGCGCACTTGAAGCGATATTTACGGATGGCTAAATCTCAGAAAAATTATTGAGCTTGAAGACTCCCGACATAGCGCTTTTGGTGGCATTTGTGGCGAGACTCCGTTCTCAATATGGCGTCAACATGGTAAAAAGCGTAGCGACTTGGTCAAAAGTGAATACTTTGGCCGTTTCTAAAGATGTGGACCCGAAAACTTGGAAATGACAAGAGAAACTTATGAGCATTAAAGTGTAATCAATTTCGAAACCCGACTTTGCCGTGTTTGAAGTATAGTAGCGAAGGAGCAGGTAAGTTGATGAAAAATATTATTGCATAATCAGGTTTTACAAAACCGTAGCAACTGTTTTACACTGATATTTCTCCGTTTATAGTCAATCCTTTAGACTGATTTTTTGCTATTTTAGAACACCAAGTATGAGCATTTGGTTAATGTGTTTTTGTTCCCACAGGATTCCAGTTCAGTCATTCTGCGGACAACAACTTGGCGTACTTCCAAATTCTGAAACCCAGCGTTACACAAAGGATACTTAAGAATGATAAATCTTTTCTGTGCGTTTTAATAAACTTGAAATGTCAAAGTTTTGCTCAAATGTAGTGTTTATTGTGTGTTATCATTAGGTGTAATTTGTTTGCTCAAACGAGCTTTCTTTCAGTGAAAAATGTATTTAAAAAATTTTACCACTGAGATTGTGTTACACGTTACAACCAAAATTGGCTCGATTTTTCATCTTTCACGGGTATTTTCTCAAAGACAACAATGTGGTTTTCTGATTTTTTGCTTTTACTATAATCAATAAGAACAACTTTACCTGTAAGCAAAGATTTGGCTTCAATGAAAATGTAAAACAGAAGAAATCATTGAAAGTTTGCAGTCAACCCCCTATGGGCATGGTGATTGTGCTACTCATCAGTAAAAATAGTGATAAAAACTTTATTTCAGTGTCAACCATGAAGCCTGAGGAATCCATGCTAATAAGGGAACACAGAATAATACAAAATACAAAACTTAAATGACTAAAATATCTACCCTAAAATATGAATAGTACAAAATGCAGTCTAAAATATATTAAAGATGAAGCTAAACATTATAGGTAACTATCAATAGCTGATCTTAAGAATTTAGTCGTTAAGTAGTTCAGTTGCATGTAGATAATGCTGGTAAGATGGGTTTCTGATTTCATTTGAGGTTAAAACAATCTTTGTTACTTTTTTTTGAAGGGCTTTTAATTTTTTGCCAATAGGCATTTCTGCAAGGTCACCTTATATGTTCCAATGATTTGTTGTTTTTAGCCGTTCGAAAAGGACTTTCATCTGGTTATTCAAATTAGTCAGATGAAAAAGCATTGTCTAATTTATACACTGATGTTAGTAACCAAAAATGAAATTGCCCTTTAGGATATTTGTATTATGTGTGTATAACTAAAGCCACTGTGTTTTAACTTTTTTACTTGTTTATTCAAAGTTCGACCAGTGGTGAGAATTTCAGGAGCAAGCAATCTAATCAGAGAAGGAGACACTGTGACTTTGACTTGTAAAATCATTCAAGGTCAGCCTCAGCCACAGATAACCTGGCTTAAGAATAACTTATATGAGGGACACAACATGTCTCTCTCCTTTCATAAGATAACAGAGAAAGACACAGGTCTGTATACCTGTGAAGCGAAAAATCCTGGAGGAATTTCTGCTGAAAACATCTATATTTCTGTTAAAGGTAAGTTTTTAAGTCTCAAACTGGATTTTAAATCATTCAGTTGTGTAAGCTGTGGCGGGTAGACTCTGGACTAATTGCTTTGGGTTAAGGCACTGGCCAGGATCATTGTGCCGTCTTCTTGAGTGAGGAAATACCTCCATCTAGTTGGAGGGTTTTCTTCTTGAAATCTCTTCCTTCTTTAAACATTTACTTTAAAATTTTGAACTGCAAATCGATATGATACATATTTACCGCTGGTTAGTCGAGCAAGATCATTTCTGTGGTATCCTCTTGGATGACAGGCCTCGCCTGCATGGTGCCTGACTCTCCACACAGACAGTGGAGCTATGCTATTGGTGGGAATGTGGTGACTAGAAAACACGAATAAATTAGTTGAGCGCTTTTCATTCAACTAATATATTCTTGTTTCTCATCACTATATTCCCACCAATAGCATAGCTCTATTTTCTGCATATAAACCCACACACAATCCACAATTCCTCCAATTAATCTGGCAAAGGGCTAATGCTTGAAATGTCAGCCTTTAAGTTCTTTACGGTGGCCAATTTACGTTTTTAACTCAGTTGATAACACTCAATTACCCTGTTATACTCTCCCACTGACGCAACACCAAAGTTTTTTTAGAAACTTACCCCCTTTCTCCACACAGGTGAAGTGTTGAACTTATAAGAAAAATTAACAATTGATAAGTGGTAGTAACTAATTTCCGTTACTTCTGTTACGTTCCTCTTGATTGATGACCGAGAAATCTCTTGTGGTTCCCTATTATTCACAAATCAGACTCAAAGAATCTGCTACAACATTATATTTTGCTAACTTTTAAATTTCGAATTCCATATGGCAATGATGCGGTTGTATTGGTGGTTAGCCGTGCAAAATCATTTGTGTAAGTCTCTGAGGATGACAGTCTTCACTCTCATGATGTCTAAATCTCCATTAGGAATTTTAATGAACTTTTAGGGAAAACTTACTAGTTGTTAAGGGTTTGTAATTAATTTTCCGAGCTTGATCCTTGAGCAAAGAGTCACGAGGGATTTGCGATCATTGACAAGTTCAATAGGAAATATTTTTCTCTCACTTTAACGTGTAGTTGAATCATTCTTCAGTAAACTTAGAAGTGTGGCGCTTGCTTCCAACTTTTTGTTTCTTAGCTCAACTATATTACACGGCTGCTATTTGTTAGTCATTGGCTGGAACAATGAGTTGGAACCAAAACAAAATGTCTGCCATGACAATATTTTCTCTGTATCTGTTAATATTATCTCATCGTGACTTTTATTTTAAATTTTTCTTTGTAGTTCCACCACATCTAAATCCTGAACTCAAGAACCTTTCAGTCCCACTGAACTCCACATTTGAAACAGATTGTTTTAAAAGGGGTGATCTTCCAGTATATGTCAACTGGACCAAGGATGGAAAAGCTCTTGATAACAAAAATACATTAGTTATTAAGCGCATGACGCTTGATCATGGAGGTTTCTATGAATGTGCTGCTGAAAATCTGGTTGGAAAAGTTAACATCTCCTTCTGGATCGATGTCACTGGTAAATCAAAATCATTTTATAAATATTACAAACGGTGCTTGGTTTGTCTTCGATTTGGATACCTCAGTAAGATTGATATCTAGATTTGAAGTGGATGCTCAGTTTAGTTATGTTGGTATAAACTATAAATGTTACTTTCAAATCAAGGTTGTTGTTTTTTTTAATTGAACCTTTTTACTTTGATTGTTTGCTAACTCTTCAATATCAGAATGAATGAAATTAACTTTTCTAATGATTACTTTTTTTTAACAAATAATATTATCTCTTTACTTTTCATGTGGATTTTGTGGAACAAATCAGGTGGTAAGTATCTTCATACCTTACTTAATGGTTAATGAGAATGTGATTTGTTCCTTTTCATGAGGATATGGTGCAGTAACTACTATAATATGCAGAATAATAATATAATATCTGACCAGAATAAAGTCAGTTTTATGAGCCTGGCTGTTTTCCTGATTTACATTTAATTGTTGACATCATAATGAGCATCCTGTAGTGTGGTGAATTCACTTTACTTTCAAAGTAAGGTTGTTGTTTTTTTTAATTGAACCTTTTTACTTTGATTGTTTGCTAACTCTTCAATATCAAAATGAATGAAATTAACTTTTCTAATAATTACTTTTTTTAACAAATAATACTATCTCTTTACTTTTCATGTGGATTTTGTGGAACAAATCAGCTAGTAATTATCGTCATACCTTACTAAATGGTTAATGAGAACTTGGCTTGTTCTTTTTGATGAGGATATGGTGAAATAGCTACCGTTCTATGCAGTATCGATCAAGTCTAAAGACATCCTCATAATTGATTAATCCTTTAAAGTTATCACGTCCATGAGAGCCCACCAAAAAGGACAGATCATCAGTGATTTCAAAATAATACCATTATTAATATAATGAAAATGACTTTTCTTCGCATCATTTTTGTTATACTTTTCAATAATATTATCTCTACTTTTCATGTGGATTTTGTGGAACAAATCAGTTTGTAAGTGACTTCATACTTTACTTAGCTGATTTATATTGTTTTTTGACATGATATTTAACGAGCATTCAGTAGTGTGGAGTGAATATCAATGTAGGTGTTAATTTTTAGTAGTTGCAAGTTTTCTACCACATGCTGGTATTAAGATTTTTTAAAGTTTCTTTCATGCCTTATTCTTATTTGAAACGGTTAAAATGTTGAATGAATTAGCAATATATATGCAAGCAATTCGCAATATCCACAGGCAGTTCTTCATTTTGTAATATATTTAACTTGTTAATCATGTTAACCTCTGAAATGATGAGAGTTGATGGTGGCTTGTCATCCTGGGGAGCATTAGAGAGCTGCAATGTAACTTGAGGGGGTGGATTACAAGGGCGAGTTTTAAAGTTTTTAAGTTGTTTCTTAATGGCTTATTCTTTAGTCAATGGTGGCTGGAGTAAGTGGAGTCCCTGGAGTATCTGCACTAAAACAGTCAGTGGCATACAAATAAGGTTTAGAGAATGTTCCAATCCAGAACCAGCATATGGCGTGGAACATTGTAATGGGAGCAGAGCACTTGTAAGGGAATGTAACAAAATGTCCAGCTGCCACGAAGGTAACATACAGATGGTAAAATAAGTGACTCAGAGTTTTAGTTACAAAGGGTAACATTAATTGAAATACAGACATCATGGATGGTCCGAAGTCTAATCATAGTTGAACCCCACATTTTATAAAGGCTAAGTCCTGTCAAAAGCCGTTGTCGTTTAATCTACATACTAATAAATTGACCTTGTCCAAAATAAGCATTAGCATTACATCGCAGCTTGAATCACAGGCGGCCCAAGCTCCAGCTCTTAGATGATCATCTTGCGCAATAACAGTCATGGCGGAATTTACGAACGCTTGAAGGAATTAAAAAATACGTCAAATTCTCAATAAAAATACCTACCTTACTTCCACAGCGTATTACTTGTTACCTGACCCCTAACTTTGATGAAAAGAACCCCTTTTAGCGAGTTGTCCATTTCGAGGTTTCCCACGTACGTAAGAAAAGCCCACGTCTGAACACTCCATTTCCGAACGTCCGATCCGAGAAGCGAAAAATTCCAGCGCAAAATGACCGGGCGGCCACAAATCCAACGCAGAATCCTAGCACATATACTTTGGTTTCATTTCAACTCACTACAAACTCAATCTTTCCCATGCAACCGACGCTAAACCGCAGTTTGCCTCAGAAATGTCCAGTTAAGAGGTTTCTGCCAGCCTTCGTTCACATCAACCTTGACACACGACCGTTGAGAACCAGCTTGGTAGCCCTGCCTCCTTTTCAAATTGAATATCGCCAGGGACCAGCACCATGGGTGCTAAGTTACGGTGTGGTCCCCGGCCAGGCCCAGTTTAAAAAGGAGGCAGAGTTACCAAGCAAGGCCATTTTTCGCTGGGATTTTTCGCTTCTCGGATCGGGCGTTCGGAAATGGAGTGTTCAGCCTTGGGCTTTTCTTATGTACGCGGAAAACCTCGAAATGGACAACTCGCTAAAATGGGTTCTTTTCATCGAAGTAAGCGGTCAGATAACAAGTGATACGCTGTGGAAGTAAGGTGAGGTATTTTTACTGTGAATTCGACGTACTTTTTAATTCCATAGAGCGGTCGTAAATATTCCCATACAAACTCTTATAATTCCGCCACGACTGTTATTGCGTAAGATGATCATCTCACAGCTGGACTTTGGGCCGCCTGTGCTTGAATAAAGTTGTTTTCATTACTATTATCATTATCATTTTATCACTTATTATTATCGTCAGGATCATCATCGTTATCATTATTATTATCCAGGCGGTGTGCGCACTCCGATTGCGTTGCATTGTGGTAGCTTTATTTTCAATATGGCGGTGAAAGCGGCAGAAATCGGCAGATTTTGACTGAACATTCCGTAAAAGTTAGGCCGCTCCTTTTTCCTTTCACCATAGGTAAATATAACCTGGTTTATTCTGAATGTGTAAAAGTATTTTTTGTACGTATTTGTTGCGTATTCTATGGTTCTCAAGGACAAACGCAATCACTGTTTTTTTTAGTAGGTAATTTGAGACCAGTTTTCGAAAAGGTCAAATTTGATGTACGTCGTAGTTTGGAGCCTTTCAAAGATTTGGATGGCCGCTTTGATCCTTCTTCAACAGCTCTGACTAAACACTCTCAAACGCTCTCCAACGGTACACGTGTTTCGCGCATTTTAAGTGCTAGTGTTTGAGACCGATTATGACCAAAAAAAGGCCTATTGTTGCGTTACACAGCGTTACTATTGTATACTCAATTGTGTAGTAAATCTACTTTCTTAAGTAGAAGCAAATTAACTAATCGTGAGTGTTGTATGGTAAATCTACTATCTTGATCACTGAATGAAGGACAGTTGAATTAGAGCAATGAAAGAAGTCACTTGGCCACTGAATAACTCTACAATACATATGGCGACACGCCAGGTAAGCCGGAAAGCAAAATGCAGTCGATCGTGAAAAGGTGTTGATAGGCTTATGAACGCTTGTGTTTTTAAATCTTCTGACCTGAAAACTTAGCTGTTATAAATATATCTTTTAATGACTTGCCTCTGTGATGTGATAATAAGGGTTAGTTTTTAAGGTGTAATTTCCCTGTCTGTATGTTCTTGAGGTTTAGCAAAGCCGAATGAGATCGTGTTACAAAAGGTAATATTTTCATGTGCGCGCGCTATTTTCTTTGTTTTCAAATATACTGTCTCTCCCACAGAAGATAACTCCAGAGATATGGTTTTCAAAACCTTATTTTAAGTATTCTCTATTCTTTTAAGTATATTTGAAAATCTGTATGTTTTTTTATTAAACGTTGAGCGTGACGAATTTGGTCTTAGAAGGCGTAACGCTTCTCCTTTTGTGAATCCCGTAATTACACCTTTAAGTGTATGACATGAAAAATAATTCGTATGAGAAGGTAGCTGTCTCTTTTTAATGAGTTTGCATGTCAAGGGTTGATTCCCTATTAAATAACTCGGGAATTTTATATTATTCACACAGCCATCGGCTGTGAGTGTAACTGCTGCCAAATGAATAGATTCTTGGCCAAGGCTGCAGTTTCAATTCTTTCTGAATCTCTTCAATTGCCTCCTAACAACAAGTTTGTCACGAAGGAATAACAGGAGTTGGGCAGGCCTGCCAACGCTTTTTAACTTTCAAAAGAATGGCAACAGCAGTGAATCCCCATTACATTCAATGCGCTATCTTGCTGCCACCAGAGATGTTCACTCGACCGCGACAGGATGTAAATGACTCACTTTTCATTTTACGACTATCATACAACACAATCAGAGTGTGTACACTGCCTGATTATTATCATACAATCCCTATTACTATTATTGCAAATGTTTATGTTACTTTAGTATCATCATTTATATTGTTATTATCCTCATTACAGTGTGCACTGTTGTCATTCGTAAGCATTTAGCGCTAAATTTCTTGTCAATCACTACTGAAATATTTAGTTTCTTGATAGAATAGTATGGGATGTCTGATGTGGGCAGTATCAATTATTTTCTTTTTTTAAACTGGTCCTGAAAGATACTATTTAATTTGAGGCTGATGATTATGTTTCTAACTCTCACAGAACTGGTATTAACATATGAAACTAAGTACCTATTTGGGGCAATCATCAGCAAAATAATTAAAATTTGTAGAATCGTGAAGAGGGCCTCCCAAGATATACATATACTTTTGTATTATTTCTTTCATCAGTATTTCCACTGCGCTTTAAAACGGAGAGCAACCCATCAGTTGGTACAATGGAAATCCATACAAAAAGCAGCTGGAAAAAGCTTTGCACTAGTATGTGGAATAAAGTTGAAGTAGATTTGACATGCATGGCAATGGGATACTCTAGCAGCAGTGGTTATGGTACATGGTATGAAGACAGTGGCAATGTATCAGAGACATCTACTAATTTCAACTGCACCACCACTTTGACTAAATGTGAAGAAAGCTTCTCAAACAAACTGCAATTCTGCAAAGGTATTAATCAATTATGCATTCTGGAATCTTTTGTCAGATCTATTTCAGTCTGTACATCCTATTATAGGTACCCTTATAGACTCGATCATAATTCCATTGGTAGACCTTGCCAAAACATCCTTTCTTGCTTTGGTAATTGATTATGTACTAGTGTTTTCTCGAAGACTGCTCTCTGAAAAAATATGATATATATTTTGACAATTAGGTTTTTTTCGAGGAATAATTTAAATTGTTGAAGGCGTAAAGAGGCCCAAAAATGATACCTGAACAGCTGCCCATCAAAGAACCCGTACAGCTAAATTGGATTTCTAAACCTGTATGAACACCTTGAACTTTTAAATTTCTTCCTAATCCTGCTGTCTCCTTCTCTTATCCATATTTCTTCCTTTTATAAATTCACCGTTAACTTACCTTTACTGATTGCTCAATATTTTGTGACTTTATAAGTTCCCGTTCGCTTGAATGGTGCAAATGTAGAGTATGGTGGTAGAGTGGAAGTATTTTACAAAGGGAAATGGGGAAAAATTTGTACCAATGGATGGGATTTCAATGATGCCCAAGTTATTTGCCGTCAACTCGGCTTTGAAGAGGCTCTTGCTGAATTCATTGGCTCAAATGTAGAGGATGGAAACATTACTTCTGTAATGGTGGATGTTTCCTGCAATGGAGAGGAGGTAGAACTTGCATTTTGTCCACGTATTGATGGAAAGTTAAATGTCAGTCAATGTCGAGGAGATGGCAAAGGTTCTCAAGCACTGTGTCAACCAAGTAAGTAAGATATTAATAACGTCGAGGTGGAAATTCCTTAAGGTGACTGGTCCTCGTGAATAGTCACGTGTTTAAAGTTAAACATTAAACATCAAGATACAATTAGTTTTGAAATTAACTAATACCAAAATACTGAGACAGAATGAACTGATAATTGTGCTACTTGCAAATATTTCTTTCAGATAACAAACAAGTATTGGCAAAAGAGAATCTTTACTTTAATATTGGCAGCAATGAAATCCTTCACTGCTCAATACGTAACAAAACAAGTTTTGTGAGATGGGTCATTAATGGTCAAAAGGTGCAAAGGATGAATTCTGCTTCTTCTAAGAGGGTCAAGACCACAGAAGATGGTAAACTGGTCATAGAAAATGTGCAGTTGTCTGATGGAGGAACATATGAATGCCACAGACTGGAATATGTTCAGTATTACACGGTTTACATTAATGGTAGGAAAATCCTTTTCAACACATTTAGAAGACCTTAATTGCCTCATTGTAGAGTAACTTAACATAGCAGTAAATGTGCCTGGCACTCACAATATAGACACACAATGGGGACTAGTTAGCTTTTCTTCATTGCGGCTTCAGTAAGTGGTTATTTTCTTTATTTATTTCAACAGCAAGATTTACTGAGAACACTCGAGACCAGCAGAGCCTCACTGCTTACACATCTGGTATTATAAACTGTGGTGCTGAAGGAACACCACGTCCACAGATAACTTGGAGGAAACAAGGAGAAAAGTTAGTACCTGATGGGAGAAGATTCACTCAAATTCTCAGTGGCAGTCTACAGATTGATCCTGTTCACCCTGAAGATGGTGGCACATACAGATGTACCATGAAACAAAATATAGGATCAAAAAGGATCACAAGCAGACATAAAAACATACACGTGTCTGTTATAGGTGAGTGAGTTATTGGAAAAATCTGAAACTGGTTGGGTCATTATATCATCACGCTGCGCGCTCGTTCGATTTTGAAACCACGCGGCAAAAAAACAGCTCAAACAACGCAAACACTGTAAAATGCACTGCATTTTGGTTGTCAGTTTGGAAAAAGTGGTGTTTAGAGAAGGGAATTGCTAAGGAAATCGAAAATTACGAACCAACCCAGCTTAACATTTTGCTCGAGCGATTCAACGCCGAAATTAAAAACAAACATGGTTAAACCTCGGAAACGACGATTCCATCTCATCGAAAGTGATTGGGACACAGACTGAACAATTCCTTGAACTGTTTAGCCGGACTCTGAACTTTTTTGTGCCGTAAAGATGTGAAGATATCATTGCATATTATTGTTTTGATCGTACACGGTTGTTTTGAACGAACGCATGGTTTAAATAAATAATTTTTTCACTTGATGCGCGCGCTTTGCCGATGCTTAGTTATGATAATCCATCTCGTATTTTTCCATGTATATTATTAACACGTAATCACATTATTTTTCTCGTGAAATTTAGAATAAATAAGCACTTGTAAATTTTTTCAAAGACCACAAATTTCACTCGCCCTACGGGCTCGTACAACTTTGTTAGTCTTTAAAAAAATTTACTCGTGCTTATTTATTCCAAATTGCACTCAAAATCATGTGATTACCTATACAAATTGCACTCCACCCGTTTCAATTAACATTATTAGTTACGTATCAAATTGATGCTTTACATTACATTTATAACAAATAGTTTCTGAAAACACCCTGATCACAGTAGCTTCTTCCAAAGGCAAAGTTTAAAGTTGTTTCTCAACTGCTTATTATTGAAACATTGTTAGTCAATGGTGGTTGGAATGGATGGAGTCCCTGGAGTATCTGCACTAAAACAGTCAGTGGCATACAGATAAGGTTTAGAGAATGTTCCAATCCAGAACCAGCATATGGCGGGAAAAACTGTGATGGGAGCAGAGCACATGTAAGGGAATGTAACAAAATGTTCAGCTGCCACGAAGGTAACATATAGATAGCGAAATCACTGCGTGTGAATTTCAATTAAGAGCGTGTCCACGAGAGCACCGGGAAGTCATGCTACATGCCATCTCACCGATTTCAATGAAAATTTGCTAGTTTAAAGGGTCTACCCCAAAACCCAAAAAGACAAACTGGTTTCTGTTTTGGTTTTTTTCCGGGGGAAGATAGACCACCCCCCCACTAAGTAAATCGCTTCAAAATAGGTAAAATATATGAAGCTCTCACTGCGATGGTATTTAACCAATTACTCTGAGTATTTGCACACATATTTTACATCCTTAGTTAATGTCCGCCGCTAGTATCAGTAAATTTGATTGACGGCTTGTCAAACAGCAAAGGCAAATATACGACTGTGTTTTTGGACTTTTCGATTCATCCAAATATTTGACAACTTTGAGGTCAAATATCTCTCGTTTCCAGAAAGCTACAACACTAATCTTAATTACCCTTTAAAACCCATTATTTCATCTCTGAAAATCATCAAAAAAATCTTTGCGCACTACCGTATTTTTGTCTTGGATGCCTTTTAAAATCTGCGATTGTGACGAGTTTCTCTCAATTACACCTGACACGCAATTCTTGCTCTAGGCGGTCACTTGACTGAATAAACCTACATTTTTTAGCTCTTTATACAAGATGATTGATCAAGGAAGGTAAAAAATGTGAAAAACTTTTGAGATTTTTGTAGGAATGGAAAATTTCACGTTTAGAGAGATGCATGTAGGCGAAAAATGGAAGAGAAAATCCTAGCGTTTCTTTCTCCTGTCGTTTATCACTTTGAAGATTTGCACAGTTTACAATAAGGAAACTGTAACAGGAGAGAAGATTTTAAAGTCAAATGTCGCGTACTTGTGGACGTACAAGTTCTCGAGTGTAACAACTTCGGCTTTTCCATACCGCGGGTGAGAAACTCTGCCCCCTTTATTTGATAAGAAATATCAATAGCCCCATAAATTCATTAACTGCGCCATGTTTCCAGAAAATAAGACTAGAAAATGTTTTTTCCACTTTCCGCCATCAAGAATTTCCGCGCTTAGAAATAGTATTTGTAGCGTGACTGCGTGACCTTTCATGAGAGGTAAAAACTGTTTATCTTTTTTTTTCAAGAAGACACTTCTAGAAAGTTCTTAATCCTTCTGTTATCTTATTTTCCTGTTTTTTTGACTGCAAATATCATCTGCATTTGCTATTATTTTCGCTGACTGTCATGGCCTTTCCTGCGTGCACGTGCAAGCCAGTTCATATACAGCACTCTTTTGAGTTTCTCCGGGTGGTGTCGGGCTTGGGTGTGTAGGTCTGACTCAAAAGATATCTGCATGCTGCAACACGGGTTCCTATGTTTTCTCCTTTTTCTTTATTTGTATTTTTCTCTTCCTTGCATTATCACACATTTATGTTTTTTTTATTCCCTCAGTGCGTTCCCTCAGATTTGGAAGAAGGCTATGAAAAGTCAATATTGATCAGAACTTAAACCCTTTTCTATCACTATTTGCTTCAGAGAACCCCAGTTATTTCTAACTTTATTTCTTAAGAGAATGTGTTTTTATTTGCTATTTATTTTCATTTGAACATGAAACTAGGTCCTGATAAGTTTTTTTGTTTCGTGACTTTCAAAAACTGTGTTTGCTACAACATCAATTGAGAAATCAAAGGCAGTTACGCCTAAGAAATTCGCTTGTAGCCTTCTACCCGCAGAAGGCAAATCCATGTAATGAAACGTTCTTAGACCTCTGTAAACGAGAGACATTGCGTAATTTTGAGGGGTCAGATATTAACACTAAATCTGACCCTCAAACGGATCACCTACTCGTACATGTAACGTCCGGAAAATGTCACGCATTTATAACACCGTAGACACACCTAGCGAATTCTATCCATTGGCTTCAATAGTAAAGAGACAACTTATTTACTATTTGAATATGAGCAAGCTTATTTACACTACTTGAAAAAATCCTTGATGAAGTCTACTATTGTCAGACGAAACGCGTGGGAGATAAATACAAGTTTTTACTTTCTCAGTTCGTGCAGTGATGCTCACTAGTTTGTTCCGTCAAAAACGCTTTTAATGTGAAGTCACGTCGACCTCGACAGAAAAATTAAGCTCACCCTGTCATAATCAATGGTTTGATACCGTAAGTACCAATTTAGGTATATCATTGGGCTTTGATCAAAATAATGAAAAAAATGTGCGTTTCCTCACACTCGCCACATTTATTCTTTGGAAAATTATTTTACTGGAGGGCGATGTCGCTTCAGTAGCTTGGCGCGTCTTGACTCTGGCCGACGAAAATTATCGAGGTGAATCCCATGAAATTCTTGTCAAATGTTTTAAAAACTTTGTCGACCCTAGATTTGCACGGAGAAAAAAAAGGCCAATTCCGAACGGTGTTTCAAAACATGTTATTCATTGCTCAATTTATGAACTGTTGAAAAATTGAAACGACCGGCGCATTGGTCAAATGAATTCCAATTTTTTCAACAAGGAGATGGTAAGTTCATTTTTCCTAGTAAATTTAAGTGGGGGTCAATTTTTTGTGACAGCCGAAGACAGGCATCTCTGAAACGTCTCTGAAACTCTTAAAGAGTTTACACCCGGTAATATTTTCCTCCTTCTGGCAACAGCGCAACAGACATTTTTAATCCTATGTAGTGTAGGTGTATCAGTTGTATTTCCGTCTTCATAATGATGCCATATAAGAAATCGAGTGTCTAAAAAGCCCCCAATTCAACCTAACACTCGAATTGATAGAGTCAAGATGGTGCAGTTGTCTTGTTCATTTGCAACTAACTGTAGAACCAAATGTTATTTTTCTCCCACTGGCCAGGGACGGCAACAGCTCATACCTCTAAATTCGTGGGTATACAGCTTAAAAAAACAATTGAGAGACGTTGATGTATCCCAAACATGCGTTTCGTCCGAGAAGAAGCTTATTCTAGCGCGTATTGGCTTATTTGGAGATTACGAAGGCCGCGATTTCACGATATATCTCAAATATCGTGCACAACTTGGTGTGAGATTCAGACCCTCTGGTTCGTAAATGCCAGTATCCTCCTCATAAAAATCGGAGACCTAAAGTTGAGAGAGGTGAATCTGAAGATGGCAGAAGAAATCAAAGCTGGTGGCGAGTCTTCCTGGTGGCAAGGTGACTGTAAACCTAATAGAACGCGTACTGTAACTGCTATCTTAGAGTCGGCAATGAATAAGGAAGAGGGGCAAGAAGAGCGCTTATCTGAACATCAGTTTTCCTAACTGGTGATTTGTGACTGAGATGAATTTTATATCATATGATTGCCAGGGATACGCAGGTACTGTAGAGGCGTTCACATAAAAAGAGGCGGGCGATCCTCCCTCTGACTTACGAACTGCGACAAGTTTATAGCACAGACCAACTGAGACAGTTTGGAGCACCTCAGGGTCTCGCTGGGCTCATCACATTAGAAACTTTCAGCAAACTAATCGTAGAAGCGGGTGACTATCAGCAACGAGCACAGATCTCTGAACGCGGGTCATCGCGAGAACTATACCCAATCCGTCACAGACAGAACAAGAAAGCAAGATATTCTTGCTAAAAGGAAGGATACATCAAGACGTTTCAGTCGTTGGCTGTCATCCAAAAGCATCCTAAGAAAGACAATCACAGTGAAGCTGACAAAAAAATCCGCCTATGATAAGTTCAAGAGGAAATGGAAGAAGACCGGCTTGCCATTCTATAGGGGATAGCTACGTTCAAGGTCGGACCTCAGGTTAAATTCTGAGGAACAATCCCTAACTAGCCAAGTGGACTTTTGATGGGCTTTTTGGAAAACACAAAAAAACAGCCACCTTTTCTCAGAAAGCAAATAATTATCTCCTAGACGTGTGCTGGACAGGGGAGTAAACTAGTAGGATTTCATCAAGGGAAATTTGCAGTCGTATATTTGCTTCTGTTGATTAACAAGCCGTCAATCAAATTCACTGATACTTGCGGCGGACATTAACTAAGGATTTAAAAATATGTGTGCAAATACTTAGAGTAATTGGTTAAATACCATCGCAGTGAGAGCTTCATACATTTTACCTATTTTGAAGCGATTTCCTTAGTGAAAACCAAGAAAAACCGGGGGGTGGTCTATCTCCCCCCGGAAAAAACCAAAACAGAAACCGGTTTGTCTTTTTTAGTTTTAAGGTAGACCCTTTAAACTGGCAAATTTTCATTGAAATCGGTGAGATGGCATGTAGCACGACTTCCCGGTGCTCTCGTGGACACGCTCTTAAAAAGGAAAACATTAATTGAAATACAGATATCATGGATGGTCCGAAATCTAATAATAGTTGAACCTCACACTAAAAAGGCTAAGTAGGGCTGAAAGCCTTTGCCGTTTAATCTACATCTTAGTAAATTGACCTCGCCCAAAATTAGCATTAGCATTACATCGCAGCTTGAATAAAGTTATTTAAATTACTATTATCATTATCATCCTCACACTCGTGAATGAAAGCGATCTTCGCAGTAATGACACTACTTAAGTAGTAGTGAAAAGAAGGCTTGAAAAAAATTCAGGCCTGTACGGGATTTGAACCCATGACCTCAGCGATACCGGTGCAGTGCTCTACCAACTGAGCTAACAAGCCAACTGGGAGCTAGTCAATGTGTTGGTCCCAAATAAACCCGTGAAGTGGTGAATAAACGGTTGTGAATATATGGAAGTCATATATTTGAACTGCGGTTAAAGACATGAATGAAAGCGATCTTTGCAGTAATGAACACTGCTTAAGTAGTAGTGAAAAGAAGGCCTGATCAGGATCATCATCGTTATCGTTATTATTATCATCCAAACCCGAACGTTATTATTGCAAATGTTTATGTGATGTAAGTATCCTCATTTATATTGTTATTCTCATTACAGTTTTCAATGTTGTCGTCAATAAGCATTTAGTGCTAAATTACCTGTCAATCACAACTGAAATATCTAGTTTCTTGATAGAATAGTATGGAATGTCTGATGTGAGTAGTACCAATTATGTTCTTTTTTTTTACTGATCCTGAAAGATACCATTTTGGGGCTGACGATTATGTTTCTAACATACCAAAAATTGGCATACATATGAAACTAAGTACCTATTTGGGGCAATCATCAGCAAAATAATTAAAATTTGTAGAATCTTGAAGAGAGCCTCTCAAAATATACCTATACTTTTGTATTATTTCTTTCATCAGTATTTCCACTGCGCTTTAAAACGGAGAGCAACCCATCGGTTGGTACAATGGAAATCCATACAAACGGCAGCTGGAAAAAGCTTTGCACCAGTACATGGAGTAAAGTTGAAGTAGATTTGACATGTATGGCAATGGGATACTCTAACAGCAGTGATTATGGTAGATGGTATGAAGACAGTGGCAATGTATCAGAGACATCCATTAATTTCAACTGCACCACCACTGTGACTAAATGTGAAGAAAGCTTTTCAAACAAACTGCAATTCTGCAATGGTATTAATCAATTATGCATTTTTGGAATCTGTTGTCAGATCTGTTGTCAGATCTGTTTCAGTCTTCTCTTTTGTACATCCTATTCTGGGTACCCCTGTAGACTTCATCATAATTCGAGCGGTAGACCTCGTCAAAACATCCTTTCTTGCTTTGGTAATTGATTATGTACTAGTGTTTTTTCGAAGACCGCTCTTTAAAAAAAGTGACATATATTGACAATTGGTATTGACAATCCATTAATTTCAATCCATTAGTTGTTTTCGAGGATTAGTTTAAACTGTTGAAGGCGTAAAAAAGGCCCCAAAATGATGCCTGTACAGCTGCCCATCAAAGAATCCGTACAACCGAATTGGATTTCTAAACTTGTTTGAACATATTAAACTGTTAAATTTCTTCATAATCCTGCTATGTCCTTTCTTTCATATTTCATCTTTTCATAAATTCACTGTACAACTTACCTTTACTAATTGCTCAATATTTTGTGACTTTATAAGTTCCCGTTCGCTTGAATGATGCAAACGTAGAGTATGGTGGTAGAGTGGAAGTATTTTTCAAAGGGAAATGGGGAAAAATTTGTACCAATGGATGGGATTTCAATGATGCCCAAGTTATTTGTCGTCAACTTGGCTTTGAAGACGCCCTTGCTGAATTTATTGGCTCAAACATAGAGGATGGAAACACTAATTCTGTAATGGCGAATGTTTCCTGCACTGGAGCGGAGGATGAACTTGCATCTTGCACTCGCACTGATGGAAAGTTAAATGTCCCCAGTCAATGTCAAAGAAATGGCAAAGGTTCTCAAGCATTGTGTCAACCAAGTAAGTAAGGCATTATCAATGGCCGTTTTTATGCTAGAGACGTTAAAGTTGTCTAAGACGTTAAAGTCATCTCGAGACGACTTTAACGTCAAGTATAATCAAAGTGCTCTGTGAGCAAACTCGTGAATTGACACATGATTTTTGAGATTATGTTTAATGTTATCTGGTTTAGGGAATTTTGTGGTTGATTGTCATCTAGAGTACGAGCAGTAGTTCAGTGTTCGCTAATGTAGCAAAGAAACAAAGTAACGTTGGGACAAGAAGGCATTACAATTGAAATGATCATGCTATTACATTTAACAAGGTGGATGATGTAATGTGTTTTAAACGTCTATCATTTTTGTTTCTGGTTCAAAAGAAAAGGTTGGAAGTAAATGTGGGTGAAAAGTGAAATTTACTGTCTTTCGTTGTAAATATTAGAAAGTCAAGGCAATACTGTCTTAATGAAAACATTAACGATTCCCTCTTTATCAAATGAGACAAACGGGAACGAGTTTTGAGTGATATAACTAAGCCAAGTCTGCCACCGTCATTTTAGATCTCCGCCTGGGTAGATTTAAGTCACGTGCTAGGCAACGTATAATCAATAACAAGATAGAATTTCATTTCAGGCCTATTTATCAATTTTGTGGTGTGTAATTTTCGCATTTTAGTACGTTGTATATATGTTGAATCTTCAAATTGTCTTGAAACTTACAAGAAAATTGTTCTTTAAAAATTCACTGAAAATCGGTAGCTAAAATTGTTTGTCTAAGTGTTATTTGATTTTCGTGTTAACTTGTTATTTAGTCAGTCGCCGGCATCTTTTGTTGCTTCACACAGGAAAAACACATGCGACGAAACGTAATGATCAATTTTGTCCTCAATCTCACGCTATAACAGAAAAAGCTTTTGAACATCTGTAAACTCCGAGCGCTTCGCAGTAAGTGATATTTTCAATGAATCTTCGGATTGTTTTCAAGTTCAAGGATTGTAAATTACAATTTTATGAAAAACGAAGGTTGTTGTTATTTCAGTGTGAATCCTTGAATGCTTGCCAGTCGCTGGCGCCGCTTGTTGAAACTAAAACGAAAAAAAAACTCTTTTAAGATTATCATTGGCTTCTTTTTCACCCCACCACTATTCTTAGCAACAAAGGTCGCCATTTCGTCTGTTTATTGCTCGCCAAAAACTATCAAATGTACTCAAAAGCCTAAAATCTAAAAAAAGTTTACAGGAATCGACCAATCGAGCGAGCGAGCGAGCGAGCGAATGCTATTCCCCACATCGTACCTATAACTCGCTCTTGCGCATGCGCGCAATTCACGAGTTAAAAACGGTGAGACGACTTTAACGTCTTAGACAACTTTAACGTCTCTAGCATAAAAACGGCCAATGCCGAGATGGAAATTCCTAAAGGTGACTGGTCCTCATGAACAGTCACGTGTTTAAAGTTTAACACCAAAGATCACGATACTATTAGTTTTGAAATTAACTAATTCCAAAATACTGAGACAGAATGAACTGATAATTGTGCTACTTGCAAACATTTCTTTCAGATAACAAACAAGTATTGGGAAAAGAGAAACTTTACTTTAATATTGGCAGTAATGAAATCCTTCACTGCTCAATACATAACAAAACCAGTTTTGCAAGATGGTTAATAAATGGTCAAAAGGTGCAAGGGATGAATTCTTCTAAGAGGGTCAAGACCACAGAAGATGGTAAACTGGTCATAGAAAATGTGCAGTTGTCTGATGGAGGAACATATGAATGCAATAGACTGGAATATGTTCAGTATTACACGGTTTACATTAATGGTAGGAAATTCCTTTTCAACACATTTAGAAGACCTTAATTGCCTCATTGTAGAGTAACTTAACATAGCAGTAAATGTGCCCAGCACTCACAATGTAGACACGCAATAGGGACTAGTTAGCTTTTCTTCATTACGGCTTCAGTAAGTGGTTATTTTCTTTATTTATTTCAACAGCAAGATTCACTGAGAACACTCGAGACAAGCAGAGCCTCACTGCTTACACATCTGGTACTATAAACTGTGGTGCTGAAGGAACACCACATCCACAGATAACTTGGAGGAAACAAGGAGAAAAGTTAGTACCTCATGGGAGATTCACCCAAATTCCCAGTGGCAGTCTACAGATTGATCCTGTTCACCCTGAAGACAATGGCACATACAGATGTACCATGACACAAAATAAAGGATCAAAAAGGGTCACAAGCAGACATAAAAGCATAAATGTGTCTGTTATAGGTGAGTGAGTTATTGGAAAAATCTGAAACTGGTTGGAACATTATACCAACACATAATAATAGTAAAAATAGTGATAAAAACTTTATTTCAGTGCCAATTCATGAAGCCCGAGGAATCCACGCTAATAAGGGAACACAGACTAATACAAAATAAAAAACTTAAATGACTAAAATATCTACCTCAAAATATGAATAGTACAAAATGCAGTCTAAAATATATTAAAGATGAAGCTAAACATCATAGGTAACTATCAATAGCTGATCTTAAGAATTTAGTCATTAAGTAGTTCAGTTGCATGAAGATAATGCTGGTAAGATGGGTTTCTGATTTCATTTATTGAGGTTAAAACAATCTTTGTTACTTTTTTTTTGAAGGGCTTTTAATTTTTTGCCGATAGGCATTTCTGCAAGGTCACCTTATATGTTCCAATGATTTGTTGTTTTTAGCCGTTCGAAAAGGACTTTCATCTGGTTATTCAAATTAGTCAGTTGAAAATGCATTGTCTAATTTATAGACTGATGTTAGTAACCCAAAAGGAAATTGCCCTTTAGGATATTCGTATTATGTGTGTATAACTAAAGCCACTGTGTTTTAACTTTTTTACTTGTTTATTCAAAGTTCGACCAGAGGTGAGAATTTCAGGAGCAAGCAATGTAATCAGAGAAGGAGACACTGTGACTTTGACTTGTAAAATCATTCAAGGTCAGCCTCAGCCACAGATAACCTGGCTTAAGAATAACTTATCTGAAGGACACAAGATGTCTCTCTACTTTCATAAGATAACAGAGAAAGACACAGGTCTGTATACCTGTGAAGCGAAAAATCCTGGAGGAATTTCTACTGAAAACATCAATATTTCTGTTAAAGGTAAGTTTTCAAGTCTAAAACTGGATTTTAAATCATTCAGTTGTGTAAGCTGCGGTGGGATAGACTCTGGGCTAATTGCTGTGGGTTAAGGCACTGGCCAGTCTTGAGTGAGGAAATACCTCCATCTAGTTGGAGGGTTTTCTTCTTGAAATCTCTTCCTTCTTTTAACATTTACTTTAAAATTTTGAACTACAAATCGATATGATACATATGTACTGCTGGTTAGTCGAGCAAGATCATTTCTGTAGTATCCTCTTGGATGACAGGCCTTGCTTGCATGGTGCCTGACAGTGGAGCTATGCTATTGGTGGGAATGTGGTGACGAGAAAACACGAATAAATTAGTTGAGCGCTTTTCATTCAACTAATTTATTTTTGTTTCTCATCACTATATTCCCACCAATAGCGTAGCTCTATTTTCTGCATATAAACCCACACACAATCCACAATTCCTCCAATTAATCTGGTGAAGGGCTAATGCTTGAAATGTTAGCCTTTAAATTCTTTACGGTGGCCAATTTACGTTTTCAACTCAGTTGATAACACTCAATTACCTTGTTATACTCTCCCACTGACGCAGCACCAAAGTTTTTTTAGATACTTACCCCCTTTCTCCACACAGATGTAGTGTTGAACTTATAAGAAAAATTAACAGTTGATAAGTGGTAGTAACTAATTTCTGTTACTTCTGTTACGTTCCTCTTGATTGATGACCGAAAAATCTCTCGTGGTTTCCTATTATTCACAAATCAGTCTCAAAGAATCTGCCACAACACTACATTTTGCTAACTTTTAAATTTCAAACTCCATATGGCAATGATGCGGTTGTATTGGTGGTTAGCCGTGAAAAATCATTTGTAAGTCTCTGAGGATGACAGTCTTCACTCTCATTCCTGAATCTCCACCAGGAATTTTAATGAACTTTTAGGAAAACCCTTACTAGTTGTTAAGGGTTTGTAATTAATTTTCCGAGCTTGATCCATAAGCGAAGAGTCACGAGTGATTTGCGATCATTGACAAGTTCAAAAGGAAATATTTTTCTCTCAATTTAGCATGTAGTTGAATCCGTCTTCAGTAAACTGAGAAGTGTGGTGCTTGCTTCCAACTTGTAGTTTCTTAGCTTAGTTATATTACACGGCTGCTATTTGGTAGTCATTGGCTGGAGCAATGAGTTGGAACCAAAACAAAACGTTTGCCATGACAATATTTTCTCTGTGTCTGCTAATATCATCTCATCGTGACTTTTATTTTAAATTTTTCTTTGTAGTTCCACCACATCTAAATCCTGAACTCAAGAATCTGTCAGTCCCACTGAACTCCACATTTGAAACATATTGTTTTACAAGGGGTGGTCTTCCAGTATTTGTCAACTGGAACAAGGATGGAAAAGCTCTTCCTAGCAACAATATATTAGTTATTAAGCGCATGACTTTTGATGATGGAGGTTTCTATGAATGTGTTGCTAAAAATCAGGTTGGAAAAGTTAGCATCTCCTTCTGGATCGATGTCACTGGTAATCAAAATCATTTTATAAATATTTACAAATGGTGCTTGGTTTGTCTTAGACAGATTCATGTCTAGATATCAATCTTACTGGTACCTCAGTAAGATTGATATCTATAGGAAATGGATGCTCACCTTAGTTATGTTGGTATAAACTAAAGTTTTCGTGGTATTAATATATTTAGGGGTCTAACTTACCCATTTGAAATGTGATATCCCTATCTATTCCTATGTACAGAATCTGGGTAACATCTCTAACTTCTGAAAATGCACGTATTTAGCAGACTCAAAAAACCTTCTGTCATATTTAATTACTGCAAAATGACCTGTGGTTGTCCAGTTTTATCTTGAGAACCTTGATTGAAGATTAACGGTGCCCTTTTTATTTCCAGTTTCTCCTCAGATCCTACTTTCTCCGATAAACCAGTCTGTTATTGATGGAGACTCAGTCAACTTTACTTGCCGTGCCACAGGTGTTCCAACACCAAACCTGACCTGGACATTTAATGACGGTAAACTTCCATCGGGTACTAAAGAAAACAAGTTAGAGAGAGACTCATTTGTAGAATTATTTCTGGAAATGCAGAATATAACAAAGAAAATGGAAGGAATATACAAGTGTACAGCTAAAAACAAAGCAAATACAACCAGTTCCTCCACAACACTTCACGTTTTTGGTAGGTAATACTAATGATAATGATAGTAATTATAATTTTTAGTGATATCTATGATAATAATGATAATGGATCTATTGTAAACAATGATTATATATGATGCCTTCATCTTTTGAGCTTATCTCCCTTGCTAGTGAATAGAATGTACCGGTAAGTTGGAGATGGAGATTAGTCTAAGAGTCAATCAAAATAACCAAGAGCTTGTTAAGAATGGTTTTAGAAATAACCGTTTTGAGATTGATTTTCGAACATAATTTTGGAAATTGTGTGAGAAACTAAAGCCCATGTGAGCAGCTACGTGGTTGGGTTTAACGAATCCGGGGAAAATGATGAATTCTTGGAAAGGTACTCGTCGTGTGCACATGTGAAATTCACCAATAGTTTGGTTACATCACTCCTTGATGTGATAGCTTTGCAACATTTTTTCAATGGTCACCCTGCTCATTTTAGCCAGGTAACGCTATTGAACCTTTTAAAAAAACTCTTTTGAAGCACCATTTACCCTACAATTTTCATTCAGAGGGTTGCTTTTGGATTCTTTCGTGTCCATGATAATTACGTTACTAAGATATTATCAGTGAAGCTGTTTTAGACTAAATTGCAAGTTTTCTCTTTCTCAACACAGAAAAACCCGTTGCTCGAATAACGTCAAATTCGCAATCAATAATCGCCACAGGTGATAAGCTCACTTTGACTTGCAGCGTCAACGAAGCAACAGTGAATATCACTTGGAAAAAGGAAGGACACCTAATAAAAGAAAGGGGAGTCATTGATACGCAATTGGATAAGAAAACAAGTGATCTGGTTATTGCCAAAGTTGAGGAGGAGGACAGTGGTAACTATTCCTGTGAAGCTCGTAATAGATTAGGAAATGTGGCCCACTCCAATGTGACGATAGAAGTCAAACGTAAGCTATTATTATTGTAGTGTCTACCATTAACCATTAAAGGTCGTTCATTTTCGATGAAACTGCTCCTTTTCCAATTTTTTTTTAGGAAAATGTAAATCAGAATTTACAATATGGGTCCACTGGCTTTTAGAAGCAGTAGCACCAACTTGTAGAGACTCGAATAATTTGTAGCAATATCCTCATGATTGTTTGTTTTCTATTCGGGTGTTGCCATTGGTCTTCATCCAATTTACAATAATTGAAGGTTATTTCTCAATTCAAAACAAGATTTGAATAGCGTAGCTCATTTATTCATAGTTCTGATTTACCTTTTCATAAGGCAATGAGCAGGCAAAAATCTAGCTTAAAAAATGGAAAAGCTCTTCATAGCAACAATATATTAGTTATTAAGCACGTTCCTTTTGACGATGGAGGTTTCTATGAATGTGCTGCTGAAAATCAGGTTGGAAAAGTTAACATCTCCTGGATCGATGTCACAGGTAAATCAAAATCATTTTATGAAGATTTACAAACGTTGCTTGGTTAGTTCTCATTGAAGAGCGCGGTACTGCCGTGCGATAGTTAAAGCCCTTGACTGGACCAGCTGAACTCAACTTCAAAGGAAAAGATAGCAGCTTTTTGAAGACGCTTTTGTTTATGTTGGACATTTGAATAGGATTTCCACAATCCAAGTTTATTCATTTGTTTATAAATTTGTCTTTGATTAGGATACGTCATTCAACTTGATATCTTTATATGAATGGAAAATTACCTTCTGCATATGAGTATAAATTAATATTTTTATGCCGGTAATATTCACAAGTTATTCCTGTGTACGGTGTACATGTGATTCTTTTACCTCAGGAAATTCATGTTCTTAGAGACTCCCAAATTTGCTCTTCTTACTGCCAGATTACTTGTGGTTATTCGATTGTATCTTGAGAACATTTGTTGAACATCAGTGGTGCTCTTTTTATTTTCAGTGTGTCCTCAGATCAAACTGTCTCCGGTAAACCAATCTGTTATTGATGGAGACCCAGTAAACTTTACTTGCCATGCCACAGGTGTTCCAACACCAAAACTTACCTGGACATTTGATGGCGGTAAACTTCCATTGGGGATCAATAAAAAAAATTTTAAGGGAGACTCATTCCAGGAATCATTCCTGAAAATACAGAACGCAACAAAGAAAATGGAAGGAACATACAAGTGTACAGCAAAAAACAAAGCAAATGGAACAAGTTATTCCTCAATACTTCAAGTATTTGGTAGGTTCAATAATTTTAATGATTATGATGATAATGATAATAATACTACAAGGATGGTGATGATTGTAATAATGATAATAATAGTAATCTTAATTTTAAGAGCAATAAGGGTAATGATGGGGATGGATCCGTTGCAACAACGATAATTAATGATACCTTATGAGGTGAAAATGGTGGCTGATGGCTAGAGGTTGCCCAAGAAGAACTGATAGCTTGTTAAGAATGAGATGGAGTCGCAATACCCCTGGAATTTCTCTAAGACAATAGAGTTAAAGAATGCAAATACAAGCTTGAGTGAAAAATACCGTTATGAATTATGGGAAGGATAGTCGTTGCACATGCACCATTTACCAGTTGTTTAAGATGACTCTTCCATATAATCACTTTGTGACATTTTGTTATGGTCACTCTGATCATTGTGACCCAAAAGCTTTTGATCATTGTGATGATCTGTAGCTTTGTATTGGGCAATATGTCTTTATAAAAAAAAAAAACAAAGGGCCGGGTCTCGGTTTATTTGGAAGCATCTTTGAATGGGGTCTGAGACCCTTTGGAAAATCTTCAGAAACATGTTGGGTAAGCATTTCAAACCCTTTTTGAAGCCAAGTTTCACACAAATTGGCACGTCATACCCCGCATGTACCATTTGGAGGGTTGATTTCAGATCGCTTAGTTTCTCTGATAATTACCTTACTGAGTTATTTTGAGTGAATTTTTTTATGAAAACCAAGTAATGTATACATCATCTCTTTCTCAACACAGAAAAACCCACTGCCAAAGTAAGTCCAAAACCATACCCAACACTCACTCAAGGTGATAAGCTTAGCTTAACTTGCAGCGTCAATGAAGCAACAGTAAATATCACTTGGAAAAAAGATGGAGACCCGATAAAAGAACGGGCAGTCATTGATACGCAATTGGATGAGACTACAAGTTATCTGATTATTGCAAAGGTTGTGGAGGACGACAGTGGTGAATATTCCTGTGAAGCCCGTAACAGATTAGGAAATGTGGCCCGCTCCATTGTGATGATAAAAGTCAACTGTAAGTTGGCAGTATTGTAGTGAAGAAACAATCTAAAATTTACCAGCAGTAAATCATTGGACTTGATGGAACCTGAAACTTTTAAGCACGCTATTTGCTGTTCTCTGTTTGTTTGTTTGTTTTTTCGCCTGTGTTTGTTTTTATTGTTGTTTTTTTGTGCGTGAATGCGTGTATGGATGTTGGGTGTAAGCTTGTAATGAAAATATGGGTCCCCTGGCCTGTTAGATACAGTAGAACCTCCCTTTAGATACCCAAATAATTATCATCGTTTTTGTTTGTTTCCTATTTGGTAAGGGGAATTGCTCTATATCCATTGAACAAAAAGGCAGTTAATTTCTCAATTCAAAACAAGATTCTAGCCAGGTCTTCTCTATATAGTTTTGATTTATCTTTCTTTGAATCTCTGCTTTAAAATAGTAGCCATTTCTAATGAGCCAGCAAAGCTCTAGCGAAAAATAGTATCCAGAGGAGCTGGCTAATATTGTGTAACAACCTTTCCCTTATCATCACATTTACTACCTTTGTCATTTGGCTAAGAACCATTCGTTTAACTTACACCAACAGCTGTGAGTTCATTCCTGGTGTGGTATTATATTGTTGGATCAATGGCTGCTGTCATTGTTATTTTGCTCATAGGCTGCATTTTTTGGAAACGTCGAAGGACAGGTAAAGTTCATTCTTCATATTTTGTTTTGGGTAATTTTTCCAGAGAATATTACGTTGTGTGAGAAGAAAAAATTGGACCAGTTTACGTTTACTTTTACTTCCAATTGTTCTCCTCAAGTTCGCTAGTAGGTAGGTATTAATATCATCTCGGTTTGCAGGAAAAAGAAAACCTTTGAGGCACTATTGGCATGTTTGTACTGTTTCTTGTCTTGCCATCTTATCTGATTTATAATCTTTTATTAACCACTGATCAAAGTGCATGACATTTTTATTTAAATATTCAAGTTAAGGCAGAACTTTTTTTCCTTCTCTATTTCTTCCTTTGATTTGCTATTTGGACCTACAGCGGCTGCTACGGCTCTGTAAGTCAATTAGTTTGCCTTTTATTCACTAAATTGAATTTTTTTTTGTCTGAAATTGAAGTTGGGTTTAAGTCTTACCGTCATGTCAACCATTCCATTTGGAAAGTGAACTAGAATGGTAGTCTGCGTAAACGAGTAGTTCTACAATTTTAGTTTTTCTGCACAAGAAAATGTTTTTTTTTATCTCTAGAAATTGAAGAAGTCAGTCAAACAATTTAGAGACTCAAAACTTTTGCGTAACTTCTTTTTCCTTGATTACGTGCACTTTGATTTATCAATAGAAATTGTATGATTTTCATAAAATTTAGTCCTGATCAAGGGGAAACAGTTGAGATGGAGCTGTTGAATGTAGAAGTGGATGAATGGGAAATTGAAGTGAACCGTATCCTGCTTCAAGATGTCATTGGGCGAGGGGCATTTGGAGCAGTGTGGAGAGCTCTTCTTAGTTCTCCAAATGGGAGACCTGGAAATCGTACAGTTGCTGCTAAATGCTTTACACGTAAGATCCATTCAACTATCTCTCCTCAAAGCACGTGGGTGGGTACTTAGCGTTTCTTGCCAAGGGTACTTTGCACTTTCCAGTAATCATTTATCTCAGGTTGACCAAGGCGCTCTAAGAGATTCGTGCAAAGTTATTTTTTATAACAAAAGCAACAATTAAACAATAGAGGCATCGATAGCAATAAAAAATTTGAAGATGGCAGGCATGTGCCACAATCGTGAGGCAAAGAAAATATGAATTCCTCGAAAGGATTCGCTCGCCGACCGGTTCCATTTTTGCAGTTGTGAACTCCAACAACCGGGTTTCAAAGACCTCCTAAGATGTGAGGTCTAAATCCTCACCCGAAATTTCGCTTCTTAAGCACGGAAAAATTCGTCAATAAGGATTTTTTTCCCCGGTTATAAAGTATTTCCTTTTTATTGTAGCCACCGCAGGAGAGGAAGGAAGAAAATGTTTGATGAGAGAGATCGAGCTGGGAAAAATTCTCGGTGACAGCCATCAGCCAAACATAGTGAAGTTCATCGGCTGCGTCACTAGACAAGGTACATGCTAAGTTTAAGGCGTCATTCTTATTATATGCAATAATATTTCAACTGAGTATGAGATTGTTAGCTTGTTTGTTTGTTTGTTTGTTTTTACTGATTCGTTCCTTCTTTTCGTTATTTTAAGTTCATCCGATCCTTATCATGGAACATTTGCCATGTGGCGACCTGCTTGGTTACATGAGAAAATGCCGAGGAATTAATGATCGGTATTATCTTGGAGAAGGAAGGCCTCAAGTTTTGAACAACTATGACCTTGTGCTATTTGCCAAACAAATCGCCGCCGGTATGGTATTCCTTGGATCAAGGGGGGTAAGTAACTAAAATACTTCTACATTCAATTTTACCGCAGAAATATCTGTAAGGGATTGTTACACCTTTTGAGTTGCTTGAATATAGATATATCTAAATTATATGAATCTTTTCGGAAGCAGGTTTCATATTCTCAATATTTCTCAAGAGTTCCATTGGTGTTGTCAGTGGGTCACCTAATGTCGCAGTCATTCTGGTATATGTTTGGTCTGTAATGAACACCCTAGGAACAATAGTTCTTACAACCCATGCAAACGTCTGTATAATTTTCCCTCTGGTCATGGTAGATCTCACAAAAGATATGCATTTGTTATTAAGTTTACATTTTGGATCTTTGTCTTTGGGTAGATAATCCATCGTGACCTGGCAGCTCGAAACGTCCTCCTTGATAACAACTATGTGTGCAAAGTGACCGACTTTGGCATGGCATATCAAAGCTTCAAATACGGTCATGGAAATGCCAAAAAGGTAGAAGATCGTCTTTGCTTTAATTTTTTTGCGGTGGCACTTGTAAACAGATTCCTAAGGTTAGCTCTGATTCTGCCTAAAATTCACCTTAACTGCCAACTGAGGATAGCTCCACGTTCTGCCATGCCACAGAATACAATTGAGTTAGTTGACTTTATCATTTAAATTTATGACGTTTGCTAAATTTTGACACTCCATAAAAGTCTCGGAAGAGGTACACCAGCCACCTCACGTTTACGTGCATGTCCTTTGTTAACTCGCTAGTATTAAAACCCTTATTTTTAAACAAACTGTCGTTGCAGGGCTGTTTGCCAATCAAATGGACTGCACCAGAGATTTTGTTGGGAAATTTCGCTGGACTTTCCACGTTGAGTGACGTGTATGTATATTTTTGCACTGAGCTGGCCCTCTCTTTAGTTTTTGTCTTTACATGCTCACTTAGAGAATATCTCGGCAAGACTTTTTCGAAATTTTTTCAGGTGGTCTTACGGAATCGTCCTGTATGAGATAGTTACCCTTGGTAAGTCAAACTATGTTCAACAAAAAATATTTATACTTCCCGTCCGTCTATGTCTGGAAATGTTGTAGGTATCGTTTTTGGAACTCGTTAGTAATGTCAATGCCTTTAGGACCCAATTGGCAGACGTTAGTTTGATGAGCTGTGGCAGAAAAACTTGTTGTGCCAAAGTTTATCTCAATGATGAATTTTGCTCCGCTTGTCGAAGTTTCATTCTCTGTAACTGAGAACCGTTGTTTCAGGACTTTCCTTGCCCTGGCTATCACCCAAGACGATTGGCATTTTGTGTTCGACTTTAAATGACGAAAAACCTTTCAAATTACTTGGCAGAAAAGTGGTAATCAATTACATAAAACATCAGGCTAGGAAACATCAAGTTTCGAATGCTGCTGTCAAGCACTAGAAGTGGATCTCTCTGATTTAAATCTCAACATTTTTAAACGAAATATTCGGGTGTATCACGGCCACAATTTGTTTATTTCTTCGCAGGAGGAATTCCATATGAGGGATGGACAGAAGGGAATGTGGTTGCACGAGTCACGCATGGATACAAACTTCCAAAGCCCGATCATGTTGATGATAAACTGTGAGTCTTGCCTTTCAAGTTGCCATGTTCCATTTTAAATCGCCCAATCCCCCTAACCCCGATGAAAAACACATTCTCTCGTATAATCTGATTTCTTCTTCCGTTACTGAGCTCTGCTAAATGAAACAAATTTAACAGTGGTCACCAGTTTGTTCAGTTAAAAGTTGTCTTTTCACTCAAGAATTTTGAAAAGATGAATTTGCAGCTATAACAGCTAGACATTTCTCATCATATCAGCCATTATTTGCCCAGGGCTCTCTTAAGATTTCTGTAATGGTTGACTTTTATCACATATTACATAAACCACAGTCCAGTATTGACCATCATTCCTTTGTTCCAGGTATGCTATAATGAAAAGGTGCTGGAATTTTGACCCCGACTTTCGTCCTCCCTTTGAAAACCTTCGAAGAAGAATGGATACCTACCTTCGTGAAGAGGTTTGTAGCACGATTTGAACAAGTCCTTGACGTTCTTGTAGGCCTGTAAGATTATTTATTCCTCCAAAATTACTTCATAGACCACTACTCTTTCAAAGTTGGTTTCAGCAGATTAATGGAAGTGATTTAGGATTGTATTGGTTTCTTCTAACTACGGCTGCGGCCGCTTGCGGGAATTTCAGTGCCTTGAGATTTCATTTTGACGGCTCCTGCCTGTAGTTACGTTTCTTACTATTTGCCCCAGCTTATCGATGTTTTTTAAGTTTTAAAACATTCAAACATAAAACGCGCTAAGATGTCCCATGCCTAGGAACCCATCTATCACCATTCCTTCCGCCCTTCCTGCTACTTCCCTTCCAAAGTGCCTGAGCATCTACATTCATAATAAAGGTTGATGGGAGAGTATAACAGGGTAATTTGGTATTTTCAACTGTGTTGATAACGTAAATTGGCCACCTTTAAGATTTTAAAAGCTGACGTTTCGAGCGTTAGCCCTTCGTCAGCGCAAATAGCAAAGTTCTAACGCTCGAAACGTCAGCTTTTAGACTCTTTACGGTGGCCAATACGTCACGTTATTAACTCAGTTGAAAATACCAAATTACTCATCTACATTCATAACTTCCTACCTACCAACCAACCTGCCTAAGAAAACGCATTACTCTGTGCCTTTAAAGCGAGGATCATTTCTGTGCTTTGAAGTAGTCATTAAAATTTTCTTCTTGACTTGAAGTTAGAGAACATTGTGACGATCGTGAAAATCCTCTCCTATTGCTTTCCCCTTTAGACATATCTGCACCTGCTCGACATGGGATCTTATGACACGACCAAATACTCCAAGGTTGAAGATCTCGGAGGTGAAGATGCCGAACCAAGTGCACGACCTCTAGGGAACGCCGCGGCAAAGAGATTAGGAAAGTGGGCTAGCGACCGTCGTTAGACAGTGTCATTCTGAATATTACTTAGGAACCAAGCACTCTGTAGTGCATAAAGTATTAGAAGAAAATATGTACTGGTGATAACGGTGATAATTTAAGGGCCTTATTGTGTTATAATAAATCAAAGCTGTTTCCTCGATGAGGCACCTTTAAGTCAGTTTTTTCTTAAGGCGCAATTGATAAATAACTCGATTTAGCTGGTAAAGTCCGGATATTTAAAAAAGGAGGTTATTGGTAAAACAAGACGACTAGTTGTTAGCAATCATGTTATTGAGGTGTCCCCTGCTGGTGATATAGTCCTGATAAGATATTTAGTAGTTTAGTGTTGATTTAGTCATGGATCTTTCAGTAGCGTGTCCTTTATCGACGAGACTGGTGACATGTCTTGTAATATGGTGTTACATGGGTCGTAAATTGCTTAAATTTTGTGTCATTGGTATCAGAAAACAAAAAAAAGTACATCGCTATCGGTATGTTTACTCTAACTTTCTTGTTGTTATTGTTAAATGCTTTTTCATAAACGGAGAAAACCGTCTCAATAGAGTGATTCTAAAATCAAATTAATCAAGTTATTATTCCAATATTTTCGACTCGTGCAAGAAACAGAGAGCGCTATTCAGAGGGGTTGTGGCTGATAGACAGACCTTTACTATGATGAAATGAACCGCTTACTTCAAAGTGGAAATGTCGCTAGAGCAAGGATAAGCGTTTATTTCTGTACATTATCGAAACACACTAAGCTGTATTTAAAATTTTGTAAAACACTCTATTTGATATCTGCAATAAAAGAGTAGAAGCGTACCGTATGGCGGTATTCACAATGTTATATCACTATTTAAGCCGCTCTAGATATACACAGAAGAAAGAAAAACACCTAATCTTGTATCATATACAACGCAATTTTCTTTTAAAGGACATATTGGAACAGTTCGTTCGTAGTTTTTTTCTAATTAACTCCGAGTTCATTTTACGGGTTTGTTGATGTTTACTGCCTCGCGCAGCTCACGCTTGGACGTAATACCCATATTTAATATGGAAGACTTCGAGAGATAATCGATACCAGCGTCGCAGTGTGTATCATAGACATCCTTCGGAGGTTGGTATCCCGATTTCCCTCCACCCGTCCCTTCACGCTGTTCTTGACAAGAAAAAGGGTAATCAGTAAATTATTCCCATGTAGGTCCGGTGTCCTAGCGGATTTGGACCCCCAACAAAACCGAGTGAAAATATCATCCTTAACACTCTAGTAGAAATAGATAATGCTTAACGTTCCGGTGCGTACTAAAGTATGTTTTTAATTGAAAATATGCGTATCCCCAATGCATACGAACTGAAAGCTGGAAATGACCCTTTTGACCAAGGGAAAATGCGCAAGCATTTAGTTTAATGTTTCGAGAAAGGTCGTTTTTGAAACTTTTCCGCGATAGTGGAACACCGCTAAATTTAAAAAGAGACAAAATTGTGACACTAATTTATTTTGTTATTGTTCAATGCCCGAGGGTTGGGACGATATGGTACAGTGCGAGTTGTGCGAGGAATGGTTGCACATAAGCTGCGAGGGACTTAAGACTGCCCCGGAGGGCGAGAGGCATCGTCTGCAGACCGCCAGACTCTAGACGTCTTCGCAATTGTTAAGGATCGGCTCCCTCAACAATTAATAATCGTGAAAATTAGAAAATAAGACTGAGTTAGATGTAATAGTCTCCACTTTTGTTAAGACGCATACATTAATGTTGATTTGCATTTGAAAATAAGCTGAGAGTTCCAATAGTTCAGAATAGAAACATTTCCACTATCATAGGCTTTATGAACGACTTGTAATAGGAGTAGTTACTTCGCTCTTGTTCAGAAACTGTTTAATGTTATTTAATTAGAAAATCAGAGTAATTTTTGTGACTGAACACAACAGTCTCCACCATTGTTATGACGTTTCGTATCAATGTTAATTTGCATCAAAAGAAGCAAAGATTTATTTTAACAATTTCACTAGTTCGAATGCAGTAGTTTGTTCGCATCTAATTTTTGTGTATGTTGTACGACTCGCCATAATAAATGCGGCAGAATTGGAACAAAATGGCTGTTTTTCTTTACCTTTGTTGAGGAATGTTGTGTTGTAATTGAAAAGAACATCGACAAAAAGCTTGCAAATATAATTAGTTACCAAATATGATACAAACGATTCTTAAAAGGAAAGTTTGGTCGGGGGTCCAAATCTGCGAAGGGGGGGGGGGGGGGGGTCCAAATCCGCTGCAACACCGGCTCTCTTTGCGTCAATAGGTAATCTCAGTTCCATGTCAAACATGAGCACCTAGGGGGGTACCCTGTACTCATGCGTTGATACTCGCAATGCAAAGGGAACCTAAGGAAAGTGCTTATCCCATTCTTTCTGCTCCTCTGCAATCTTGGCAATAACATCGGCAACCGTACGGATAAGTAGTTCAGGGCTCAATCAAGTTGCGTAACCAACGGAAATTCCGAGACTAAAAATTTCGACTTTCGTCACGAAGCACTCGACGAGGATAACCAAAGCGGCATATAAAGTCGTCCATGACAGATTGCCCTCGGTCAGGGGATTGGCTCAATTCTGGTGCCACTCGTGTGACACGTTGTACAGTTCATCATTCGTACAAACTATACTGACCAGTAAAAGCGTCCCTAATCTTACGCACTGACAAGTGTCTGCACTCGTCATCTAGCTCCTTCAGCAGATCTCCCTTCAAATACTGTGAGACCCTCAACTGTAGGCTCACGTACATTGTCTTTTCATGAAACCATCGCCATTACAAAATTTTATCCTGTGACTTCCTCAAGGCCTCAGCGGCATATGCAATTAGGCGTTGCTCGTCCTTTTGCAATTAAGACAACACAGCAGCGACACAAGTTGTACTAGGGTCAGTTAACAGTATGAATGGAAGGTCAAATCTTTGGAATGCTAGTACTGGACCTTAACAGAGGACTTTTTTCAGAGTATCGTAAAAGATTTTCACAGTCAGTGGACCCCAGAAATTGCGTCCCTTCTTCTCAAGCTGGAAGAGTGAGGTTTCAAGTGTAGCAAAATCTGGTATGAACTTTCTATAGTAACCTAAGGTTCTCAGAAAAACATTCAGCTGGGAAACAAGGCTCTTTAGTGTCCAGGACTTCAGCCGTTGTTCTTTGTTGATCTTTGTGGCCAAAAAGCTACTTAAGGCACTGAACTTCAATCTTTATGTACACAAGGCACCCTCAAGGTGGAAGACTAAGGCATTCTTGGACAACAATTTTGGGATTCCTTTTTTCCCTTCTTTTTCTCCGCTCACGTTGCGTGTATTCGATGTTCCGACACGTGCGTCGTTTTAGTCCGCTCTTTAGTCTTGTGTTCAATTGAAACAGAGTTCACAATACTTTTGGTTGTTATTTGATAACAATAAAACTGTCCATCCTTTACCTTAAACAAAGTTGCGTTTTCATCCCAATAAATCCACCATTACTCTTTAAATGTGCATAGAAGTTTCAATCTATAACAAATTGTAGATGACAAATTTTCTTTTTAAAATGAAATTCTTTACGAATGCCGCCAAAAAAGGTTGGAATTAAATTAATTTATTCCTCCCGGCCCTCCAGCGCAGTGCTTTTAGAACGAGGAAATTTTTGTTCTTTGAGCACTTTGTGAAGTTTTTTTTTTGGTAGAACGAGGAATACCCTTGTTTATTGTGCCCTTCGCGCGGAGCTTTTAGAACGACGAATGCACTTCGCGTGGTGCTTTTAGAACGACGAATACACTTAATGTTACATTCATGGTAAGATGCGGAACTTTTAAGCAACTCCTTTGATAAGCAGAAAATAACTGACTTCAGAGTTTGGCCCATTGCTGTGGGACACTGTTAATGGTCTATTACTCATAGTGACAGTTCTCTTCGCTTCCACGTTCTCTTTATAATAAATAAATATACAAAAGTATTCCCTTTTCCCTAAAGTGGACACAATTATTACAACTATGTTGTCCAAGAAAAAGGGTTTACTATTTCGCTTTCTTTTTTCTTGAGCTGTTTTTTTTTACCCCCTAAATAAATACGTGAATTGCTGTAAGGAATCGTCAGGATGAAGGTCACGGTAATATTGTTTAATAACTTCATCATGTCTCTACACATGGGGAAAATATAACATACTAAAAGTCCTCAATGACAATAATCAAAAACTGAAGAAACTTTTATATTTGTCAAGTGGGGGGGAGGAGGGGGGGGCAGTTGGTGAGGGGACCTACACTTAATACTTAGTGTTAAACCAAGTTTTCCCAGAGGACAGTGACAAAAAGGTTTTACATTACACCCATATAGAACTGTAACCAGAAGTCAACACCCTTCTGCTAAGAGATAACTATAATTATTTGCTTCACTCATGTACATGTATTTACTTATATTCACAACTTGTCTGAATGTGGAGACTGAAGTTCAGTGCACAGCTGTGCCATCAACACTGACATTATGAATGGAAACAAAATGGTCAAATCCACTTTTGATAAGAAATCTCAGATGACACGCTGATGTAACAGGAATCTACAAAGGAAAAAACATACAAATAATATCAAAATGTAAGAGCCCTACATTCACAATTACGAGTGAATATTTGTATTTTTATACACTGATTAATTCTAAGTTTCAACAAGTCTTCAACAACATTTTCTATAACATATCTATGGCTTCTTTTTACCTTTGTCCAAAAGAGGTTCAAAGTCTACTGGTTCTGTTTTTGTGCTTTTCTCAAAGCAGAGGCTTTTAACTGCAAACAAAAATTCATATATGCTACAAAACCTTGAAGCTCCTGGTCTCTAATGAGCTGGTAACCCACATGTACCTGACTCCTCACAAAGACTTTTCTCAATTTTTTACATCACATTAAAAAAAAAATTATGTCTAATTTTTCACAATGCAGCACAAAAACAATGATGTAGCCCCTGTGATAAAACACAGGCATGCATAGCATGCAAGAGTTATTTTTTTGGCAGGGTGGGTTGAGATGGGACACTTTGCATACCTAATGTTTTCAGTTTTGTGACAGGAAAAGAGCATAACTTTCAAAAGAACAAAAAAATATTGCATTACTTCACCATAAGAGAAAGAAAAAAATAATCTAATTTACCTGAACTCACACAGGTAGTTTTTGGTCTGTTGTTTCTATGGTATAATACTTCTAAGCAAAAATAGAATGCAGCGGTGCCATGCTTATACTGTTGTCTCCTTGACACCCATTGTTTGATTTCGTCACACAATACAATCTATTCTTCATTGAAGAGAGAGCGCGTTGCATGGCAAGAGACCAAATAATGGTGAAAAGGGACTATGCTTTCTATTGTTCCACTACCAGAAAGAGTATCAAAATTATTTGTCTAAAGTTAGTTGCCGTAAAAATATCATTCTATGTAATTTTACTGCAAAAAGCAAACTGAAACCCTGTTGGACAATGCTGTTACTATAAATAATGAAATGCAGGTTATTTACATGGAAATGACACAAGATTGAGCAAAGTCTAATGTGGCAAAATGGAATTTGATGGGTGGTACAATTCAAGCATGTGAAACATTGCCTACTGTTAATGTAGTGCAATGATTGGGCAAGTTCTGATTAGATTTTGGACATTGTTTTCATGGTACGTGTTTGGCATGTGCATTGTAAGTAAAGGAGCAGAAAAGACACCTTTTAACTTTAAAAAATGATGCAAAAAGTTAAATGGAAACCTTTCACATCACAAGAAGTCTTGACCTTTTGATGAGGATCTTATGAAGGCCACAAACCATTGCCCTTATCAAATGAGCCCAAAATATTTGATAAATGTCATTATTTGTGCACAGCCCCCTAATTCCATGACATCATTTGCAAAAAAAGCTATGATTGGTACAAGATATCGAAATGTTGTGATATGATTGGTGTAAGATATATACCCCAATGCAGCAATCTGATTGATGTGAGATACATTACATACCCTAATGCAGGGATCTGATTGGTGCAAACAACATACCATTCCACTCGCTAACATAGATATATTTTGTTATGAAAAAAAAAAAACTCAAAAACCATTAAATTGATAATGCCCATGTTACATTACACTAAACACAATTTCAAGATCTTCCACCATCATCCTCACCATTTGAAGATAGGAATTTGATATTTCCAATGCTCATTAATGCACTAAAGGTGATGATGAATTCTTGAGGAAACATTCCAGTTGTTGGCCAGAAAGCATCAAGGCTTCTATGGAGCAAAATAAAAAGACAATTAGTTCTGTTTTGGCTGATCAGGATGCAGCCATAGGAGTCACAGATGGTAAAATTTGAGACTCGCAGATTACAAAGACCCTTGTTTGAAAATGCAAGAGCGTGACTATATATAATTTAAGCTGCTTCACATGACCTCTCACTTTGGCTGTAAGACTTCTAGATGGGAACTTGAGTTGATTCTAAACAAGCTTTTTAGCCATAAACAATTCATGGCTCATGATCTTAAAGGTATCATTCATCAACCTTTGCCTTAGAGTTTTCCATTTACTTATTACTGAAATGTACTATAATAAAGTAAAACCCTGCTAACTTGAAACCCAAACTAACTCAAAGAAGATCCAATTTTCCCTGGATTTGACCCTAACTTTTTCTGTCATTGGTAAAATTTCCTTACAGCCCCATACTGTTGTAAAACAAATCTGTTTTCCCAATGGCAGTGTATTGTTTTAGTCATTGTTTTCTCTATCCAAGAACTGAATGCATAATGTAGTATGGGGCTGTGCGGAAATTTTACCCTGTCATTAAATATCAGCTAACTTAAAACATTTTCTGTTTCCCTTTGGAGTTTGAGTTTGCAGGTTGCTAACGTAGTTTTCAACTTTTGTGTGACATTACCAAGTACAGATAAAAGCAAGCATCTGCAAATATTGCGTTACTCCTCATACCTTTCTTTCCTTAAATCTTGCTTTTTCAGAATAAACAGATCATACACATTCCAAGGGCCACGGGTTACCATGACAACTACTATCGTAAAAATGTTCACGATAGTACATGTAGAATGATTATGTCATGGTCTACCAGTTTAGCAATTCCAAAAAGTATAGCATTACTAGGTTTCAGATAAATCGAAAGTGGTCTTGAAATATCTTAATTGTCCTTATCAAAACCTCAATTAACTTTGCTTGTTGGAAATTTGGAATGTTTGGCAACATCTTCACCGAACGTAAAATACTTACCCATCAATGATATTTTCTGGTGGATGGTTTTCATCAAATGATGTAGCAAGGGCAATAGTTGCTCCAGCACTACTTAAAGCCACGTCAAACATGTTTTTAGTGCTATTTTCTGAGGAGGAAAACCCTCTATCTCGCAAGTGAGGGGTTCAAAACATTTCAAAATCGATTGCCCCGGAGAATACTGGGCCGAGCTCAATGCTGAATATGCGCAGCTTGGTTTTAATTGCTGACAAGTAGCATACTCATGTTCAAGATGGCGGACGTTTCATGCAGAAACTGTTGCTGGCATTGATAAGAAATGTTTCCACTAAATACGAAACAATTTTCTGCTGCATTCCTGGATGTAAAGCGTAATAGTCAAGGTTATAACGAGGAGGTCAGTTCAGTCGACAGAGATGCAACCAAGAAACTACTGAGGCCCTTCCATATTCCCCAAATCGGGCCTTCTTCTATTCCACAATGTCATCATCTTGGGACCATGATGTGGAATTTCATGTGGAATTGTGCGAGAAGAGAATGTTATCCACCCGCTCATCATTTGGAATCAAGAGAAGACTCACGAATGGAATCGCGAAGAGCACCTGAACAATCATGTTCTTCAGTTCTTCCGGAATTTGAATTACATCGCGTAACTTCAAAACGTAAAGCGCGAGAAGCAAACGAGCGACAGAGTGCGAAAAATATTGAACTTTCAAGACTAATTAAAACACAATCTTTAAAAAAGACCTCTTCTACAAGAAGTACTGATTCTTCTCGAAACAATGTTTGTTGTGTGGAAGCAGAACCACAAAACAGAGGTATCCTCCAGCAATCTAGCTGCGAAGAAGCAAATGTTTCCAATGAGACTTTTGTTAATAGCAAATCAAGTAAATCGATAGGAGCATCCTACTGGGATAGTGACATGAAATCTTCAGAGTCTGAACAATGTATTGTCTCTGATTATTTTGACAGAGGATCAAAGTTAAGTCCAACTTCCAATGTACTAAGTGAGTTGGAAACCAAGGTGGATGTTAATGGTATATATGGCAGAGAAAGTTTGCAAAGCGATTTGGTCTGTAATGGTGATTGGTGGCTAAACAGTGAAAATATTTCAAACCCCAAGGATTCGACTGCACCTCTCATTCCTTGTGCATGTAGCATTGAGGAAAGTGATTTTGTTGGCAAAAAGAAATTTTTAGAGAGATTGCCTGAGACAGAGCTGCAAATAAAGCCTTTGACTCTGGTTAAGGATGGCATATATAGCCAAAGGCCAGTTTCAAATACTTTTACCCTAAATCTGAACTTGGAGACAGTGATGTCTGTTCTCTTCACTGATGAGGAACATTCAAAGAATGCTGAACACAGTGATATTGATCTATGTGGGGAGATTTCCATTCTGTATGGCATCCAGGATACAATAGTGTCAGTGGTTGCTAGTGAGGTGGTAGGAATGTATGATTATATTTCAGGAGCTGTGTATGGATTGAAGGGATGCTGTCATGATGAATCTGAATATCAGTTAAAGGTAATTTATTCAAGTAGCTAGAGAGTTAGTGGCTTTGATGACCTAACATAAATGAATTGGTTGTATCTTGAGACTCCTGCTTGTTTTGTTGAATGATTCTGCCTTCTACAAAAATGTGTCTATGCTTGAAAATTGACTCATTAAAATTTGGCAGATTTATCATGTAGTCTAAGCATTAGTAACTTTCTGTTTTGTCCAGTTCTAGGATGATTCGTCCTGCAATCTATTAGTTACCTTTTGTTCATAGTCAGTTCTCAATCAGGCTTTCCAACCAGTCCAGATATAAAATTGTCTGGAACTTGTCATCAAGGTTGTGGGGAAGTGCATGTATTTCGTCTTTGTGTGTGGCTGTGGATGTTTCACAGTAGCATAGCTATAGCTAGACATCTTTTGTCAGCTTGTCTTGCACTGTTTCCCAGTGGGCCCATGGAATTGGATGATATATCTCAGTAACTGTAGCTAAGTTGTTAACATCTATTTATCAAAATTTCCATAATATTAAAGCTAGAAATGCTGTAATTTCATAAAGTACTTTAATTCAGTGCTGAGAATTTGTTTATCTATGTAGGACAAGAAATACCCCCTTTCATCAAGTGCAGTGAGTTTGGACCTTAAGGAATTCATAGTTCATTTTCAACAAGAACTGACAATGTCATCTCACAGTGTTGACAATGACAATGTGTTAAAGGAGCACTCTCCTGTTGCCTGGTTACTGATCTCACCAGCTCTTGGAGTGACCCTTGACTGGCAAATACAAGAGAAAGTCCTTGAATTTATAGAAACTTTGTCATCAGAGGAATTTGCTGATGAGCAAGCATCTGACAGTTACAACAAAGGATGTTTTTCAAGCCAGTGGTACAATCTGTTGGTAGTTGTCGACCAATATCGTTGTTGTGAGAAAGATATTCCACTGATTGAGGTATTTGAGTTTTGCAGGAATTGTGAAATCAATGTTGTAAACTTTGACTTAACTTAAACAATTAGTTCATGTGAAACAAGCCTGACTGAAGAATGGAACAATTGAAGTATTGCTATGCTTTGATACATGTATGTCATTATGTAAAGTATTGATTATATTCATCCGCAAGGTTTTGTTTTACAGTACATTGTATGAGCTCTCTCATGTAGCAAAAGTTTAACATTTGTTACTAGCAACTCTCATATTTTTGCAAGATTTTTCAACTGGTGTAAAGAGATTAAACTTCCTTTAGGAAGTGCTCAAAGATGAACTTTAACCTTAAACCCCTAAGAGTGATTTACTTCTAATTTCTCCTTACAGTATCAACCTTGATTCAAATGTAAAGGTTATCAGAATGTAGGAAATAATCACCAATTTAAGTAGTTCCTGATTGTCAAACAAATTCTCCTTGTCAGTACCAAATGTAAGGGCAACAGTGTGGAGAATATCAATACTAGTTAGAATGTACAGGGTAGGAACTCAAAATGAGAATTAAGCTCTTTTTAATTTTCCTTGACTTGGCCAATCAATTACCCAGTTGAAACATTTTGAAGTGAAGGAGGAAAAAAAAGGTGAGGTTACAGTTGTATTTATTAGTTACATAACAAGAAGTGCCATTTACTAAATTCATAGTAAGATCAACATTGTTTGGCACAGTTAAAGTAGACAACCCAAAAGATCTCCATACATCCAATAGTTCCAGTTGCAACATTATGCAATTTTTTTTCGTATTAAAATATGCTACTCTTATTGAGTATTGTTGTTTATGTCATAATGTACTCACTTCGAATATGGATGGCGATGTTTCAACTGCATGCTAGTAAATTTTATTACATAAACTGCGGTGTTATATAGGGATTTCCAGCCCTAAGAAAAGCCATAACAACACAGGTAAAAAAAATACGTTTTTTTTCACGAGTGTTTGATATCACTAATCAGCTGCTTACACGTCACTCGCCTTTTGCACCACTCAGTCATGTTGATGAATGAATGGCAAAGCCCTCACTGTTGTTTGTCAGAATTTCCTCAGATTATGGCTGCTAAAAAACCGAATGATCTCTATCACTTACAGACAGTAACGTTCAAACTTTCCTAGAAGGGGAAGAAAATCAAAATGTGAAAAGGAAAAATGAAAGTTATGTATTCAGTGGCTTTGGTAATAATGGGAAAATGGTCACTAAGAGAGTGGCAGTGTAATGTGGCCTTACATGTTACAGAATTATAAAATGTTTGCGTGCATCATGGATTCTCATGGGCTTATGTGTGAAGCCATATCAACAGTACAATAGAGTGGCAAAATTTGGAAGAATGGAAAAGTGACGCAACTATTTGCCTTGGTTAAGAGGCAAGTAGAAGAGTTAGGCTTGAAACTTCTTCCACTGACTGTCCTTTGACAGGGACATAACTTAATATTTAAAATTGCCATTTTAGCAGGATATGTTACAGTTGTAATAATATGTATTGAACAATCTAGATGAACTGTGTTCAAATGAACACTTAAAATTTTTGACAGATTTCTACAATTCAGGAATGTTTGAAAATGAAAACAAGTGTGAGCAGTGGATAAGCCATGCAAGGGCATGAGGCAAAAGCAAGAAAAAAAGGGGAAGCTAGGAAAGGGTAAAGCAAGGCATGGTGTGCCACTGTGCCTAGAGACTCCACAAAATTCACTTAAATTATTTCACAATGGTCCATGATACAGGTTAGCCCCAGCATTTCATTAGACTTTCCTGACAATTTTTGTTTACTTACTTATACTCCTGTAATTATGTTATTATTTTGGTTGATTTTAGTTGATTTATCTTTTCAATCTAGGTGGAAGGGAAGTGTTATTTCAGGCAGGTCTTGAACATCCTTGGCTGATCAAGACATATTCAGAGGTAGCCCCACACCCCTGTGCACAAGCTCTGGGCCAAGATGTCTTTCAGAGTGGAATCATACCTAGTGACACTGATTTCAGGATTTACAGGGACTTCGGCTAAGTACCAGGTATCTAAATTATAGACTGACACCTAGAGACTGATTGAATGACTGAATGACTGACTAAGTGAATAAATGACTTATTGACTGATTGTTTGAATGAATGAGTGAATAAACAACTTGATGACTGGCTTACTGAACAACTTACTGACAGATTGACTGACTGATTGAATGACTGACTGACCTACTGAATGAATGAAATGCTCCTTAACTGACTGAATGACTGGTTAGTATTTGATCAATTCATTATTCACTGATTACCTTATTGACTGATTGATTGTAATCTTAGTGAAAATCTCTTTTGCATTGAACCAATCTGGTTAGTATACTAATAATTTTCTGATATGTAGGAATGGACCTTGCCTATATTGCCAATGGTTATGTTTATCACACAAATTACGATACACCAGCTGCTGTTACTCCAGGCTCTATTCAGCGTGCTGGTGATAACATACTGGCTTTGGTCAAGAGCATAGTCAATTCACCATTTCTGGCTGACCCTGGAGAGTATCGTCATGGTTCCATGGTGTTTTTCGACTTCCTGGGAATTTCTGTGGTACATTACCCTGAAAGAATTGGTTTGGTGATAAATCTGACATCAGCTTTTGTGGCAGTTCTTTGTCTTATGAAAAAATTCCTTCATTTTCCAGCAAAGAGAACCATCTCTGAGGAGGGTAAGGGATAATCTACAAGTAGATATCTATTATTAACATTCTACATTTTCTAAATTTTGTACAATGAGCTATGAAAGCATAGGCCTTAGAGCTGACCTGAGTACATCTTCTTTTCCATGTGTGAATTTATCAAAGTTTTGTGGTCTAAAAAAAAAATCAAAGCTACACAAAATAAACAAGGTAACAATGGGTGTTTTTTTTTTGTTTGTTTGTTTTTTTTATCAACTCTTTTAGTGCATTTTGTAAAATATGATTAGGTCGTTTTTGGGACTGGTAAGTTTTTATATTCTGTTCATTGTTTCCATGCATGTTGATAAAATTGTCAACATTTTCAATTTTCTGTTAAGCCAGTTTCCTACTGTGATAGGGAAAATGGCATAGATGGGAGGTGTCATACAATGTTTACAAGATTGTGGATCTTAAAGTACACTGCAATTGAAAGCTGTCCTTAACACTCTTTTTACTTTGACAATTTCCTTCCTTCTTATGAACAATATATTTGATCTGGGGGTGACAGTCAGGGACTTCAAGACAAGCTGTTGACTGCCAGAGTTCCACCACATACTTAATAACATGTCCCTGGTTAATCTGGTCAAAATAATCACCTTTTGGCCTCTTAATGAACTAATTCCCACTCACATACTTTTGCTGCATCTAATGCCGACTTCAATACATTTTGAAACACCTGGACAGCATGGGGAGAAATGAGATGCTAGTCTCCCTAAGGGGTTAATGGGTCAACAGAAAAGTTAATATTGTTTTGCCTCCTTTTTGGTCTGCATGTTATTGTGGTGAACTGATCATCTCAAGTCTTTGTTTGTGCTCATTTGAATTTCATTATTTGTCTCCATTGAAAGTGAATTTTATTTTGTTGGGTTAAAGATTTATCAATGTCTTAATTCTTAAGTATGAAAAGAACCAAGAAGAAAGAAGAAAGAACAGCATACGAAAAGAACCAAGAAGAAAGAAGAAAGAACAACATATGAAAAGAACCAAGAACCAAACTTTATATTTTCATTTTGAACTCTGCTTTCAGTTTCTTATCGCAGAATTTGTAGCACTGAGCCATGTAGTGTCCTCCTTTTCAGGCAGTAACTGGTAAAATTCATCACCAGTAGCACCTCTTGTTACCACCTCTTGTTACCACCTAAAATCACTAAATATTCTGGAAAATTCAACATTTTGAAGGATTGGTCTAGAAATTTTAAAATACCTGTTGTGCTTAAAATAAGGGAGAACAGTGGCTATGCACACTTGTTATGCTTCCAAGGAAGCGGAACAACCAGGATTTGCTGAAAATGCAAGTTGCAAAGCCCTTACACTGTGCGCGCTTGCATTTTAATTATTCAAGCTTTCAGCATAGATTATTACTTTTTGGAGGGTTCTAAATTCACACTGGAGTGCACATTTTCACAACCATTTATTAGACCATTAAATAGTGGGTATGTTCACACCATTGATGATGCCATCCAAAAGATGTTTTTCAGTTATACCCCTCATCAACATTTTTTCTACATGCAGCACACATCAAGAACATTTTACAATAATGCTGGTGAAGTGGTTCAACAAGATGCAGGTGCCTGGATCACTTTACTAGACTATCTTGGCATACAGTGATATACCCATGTTTAAAAAGGCTTTGCCTGCACCTCAGGACAGAGTTTATGGAGGTTTTCCTTATTACCTGCCATTGAGGCATCTCGTGCGGTATGTGGTACTTGCTCATTCAATGTTTATCTGTTGGTCTCTGGTCATTCAGTGCATGGCCAATTCACTGGAATTTCATCAAAGAAAAGTATGGAATAGAATACAAGCTGTCAGGCTTTGCTAACTTAATATGTTAGGCAAGTTGGGCAGAAAATACACAGCTTTGCTTTAACTCTGGAAAGGGAGGGGTCAGTAGAAAATGGCAAAGAAATATTCTAGTGAAACAGTAGCTCTATGTGCCCTGATTTTCAGAGCTTGTACATCATCATAATCCAATTTTGCTTAATTAATCAACTGGCTAAGAAATGGGGACCATGTGTTATCTAAGTGTTGATCTTCCTTTCATACCATATGTGATTTATTTATTTTGCTTACCTATCCTTGAATCTTTAAGGAGCACTTTCACGGCTACTTGATAACAAAGCTAAAGTAAACAATAGGTACCATGAGCCGTCGCACTTTTTTTCTTTCACTGTTACTCCAAAATACCTATAGCATTTAGTTTGTGACATTTACTAGGTGATTTGTTATACTTGTTCCATAGATTCTATATATGGAGAAAGAATCCTGCATGAACTTAACTCTGAATTTATTTAATTACCATTCTGAATATTTAAAACTACTGTCTAGTTCAATTTATAATTCTGTTTTACTGTGAAGTGTTATATTTGCAATCAGAAAATCTTGGTATCTTCCTGGTCCTCCACCTCAAGTCAAAACATCTCCAATGGAAGTGAAATTGCTACATAGGAAGAAACAGGATCAAGTTTACTCATTTAAATTCTCAATATCAGGTCAGGTTCCTCTCTTTGAACCCTTTGACCCCTTGAAGTGACCAGCATCTAATTTCTCCTTACATTATCATGTCATGCATTCATATCTCACTAGTGTCTGACTTCTCACTGCCTTAGGTCCTGATCACATGGCTGTATACGTATCACCTGCTAGTGACGTAGATTTGCTGACCTCTTCCCTCGGTCCCCTTTAACCAATTCAAGATGGTGGAGACAGAGTTGTGCACTTTATTTACTATTCTCATGGTACTGATGTGGGGCCCTGGGAACTATCGCTTGAGCTTCTGGTGAGTTGGACAATTACAGTACTAATCATGCTTGTGATTAACAAATCAGACTCCCGCCTTGCAGTCGTCTGATTTTGTAAGCTTCTAGAATGTTCCAGAACATTTTGTTATATATATATATATATATATATATATATATATATATATATATATATATATATATATATATATATATATATATATATATATTTAAAGACTCACTTATGTGGTAGTTGGGGTAGTTATTGTTGTCAGAGCAACGACTGTATAGAAAGCTATACCAAGAGAGTGAGCAGGTCCTTATTATAAGTGCTATGGCATAAGTGTTTCTTCACCTGCGGGAAAATATGAGGCCTTGAGTAACACAGCACCACAGTCTTTTAGAAATGTACACCTTTTAAACAGTGCAAGACTCAGTGTTGTTGTTATAGAAATGAACAATGCTTCATATTGTTGTTACAGAACTGAACAATGCTTTTAGGGTCATTACTCAAACATATTTCAGTTCTGACTAAATGATTGCTTTCTGTGTACTAGTCAAAGTCTTCATGGTGTTGGTGGAAATGAACACTGCATGAGTGATAAAGATTTCTCAAATTCACAAAACATTTGTGGGTCCAAAACAAGTTCATATCAAATGAACAATGCTTAATTTTGTTGTTGTCACTAGTACATATTTCTTTTCTGATCATCATCTTCATCATATTATTAGGAACAAACAGCACTTCATTGATAAAGATTTCTCAAATTCGTTACCCATTTACAGCCTGTCAGTTTCTTTTCAGTATTTGTTTCTTCGGCCAACATGACTCAGGATTTCTGGCAACAAGACTAAAAGTTTCAGGCAACTTTACTCTGGTTTTGGGCAACATGACTTTGGGCTAGTTGTCTTTTGCGTGACTTGACTTGAGCCCTGGTGAACCCCCTCCCCGACCTGACTCAAATATTCCCTTGGGTAGAGAAACATGGGTCCTGCAGTGCTGACACAAGCGCCTGCTCTCAGGCTAATGTATCCTGAGATTCTTTTAATTTAAATAACATTTCAGCCAAAAAGACACCTCCTGGCCAAGAGCAATCTGTTAGACTTTGCTGTGGCAGCTCATTATATTCACGGTAAAGAGTCATCTTCACCTTTCCTAACAGAAGTCATGCAAGCTATTCCAGACTGGATTTTTGCTAATGACTGGGTGGACACATACAAGAGCTGGTATTACACTACATAATTCCCTGTATTGCAAGAATGCATCAGTCCAAGACCTTCTAAACACTACTATGAAATACTGAAAACAAAATTTCAAGCCAGAAATTTGAAGAATTGCCCCCAATTTGAAACAGTTCACAGGTTGAAAATTATCATGAAGATTTTTACATTTTAGGGTGGATGACCTCAATATTATTTATCAGGATTATAAGAAAATTTGACGGGAAAAAATGAATGTGAAATAGCACATCATCAGAAGTCAGGCTGGTCATACATGAATCCAAAAAATTTTTAAAATCGCCTTAATTAATTTATAATGATTTTATCTGGAAATGAAATTCCAAATAAAACTAAGGAATCGAGAAACATAAAGTAAAGGATTGTTTGGTAGCCTGTAGTCTGTCAGCAGACCCTCAGTATAATGACCCCCTTTAATGCCAAAGAGTGCCGTAGGGCATATTGAGGGCATAAAAGCATAGCCCCCTCCAATATGACACTTGATATACCACCCTTCAACTTTTTGTCTTTTTACTGTATTGGTCAAGGTTATATCTCACAACAAAAAATGCTCTAGGAGCTACAATTTAAGCTGTAGTTTATTTAACAATTGGTTCATACGTCGGTGTGCGTTTATCGAGATATGAAGCACGCGGGAAGTTTGGAGAGCACGAAAGATGCGTGAGAGTTGCTCGAGGCGTAGCTCTAGCTTCTTGAGTGCTCTCTAAACTTCTCAAGTGCTTCATATCTCGATGAACGCACAGCTGACGTATGAACCAATTGTTTTATAACATTTGCATCCCGATGGAAAATTTTTTTCTCAAGGGATTTGTTTGCTGACGTCATGGGCGTGCACAATAGGAATATGAAGCACGCTCGCGCAATTGAATTTGATTACTAGCTCTGTTCTAATATAAGAGCGCGTAAATTCGATTGTGTGAGCGTGCTTCATATTCCTATTGTGCACGCCCATGACGTCAGCAAACAAATCCCTCGAGAATTTAGCACTCAATCAGAAAATAAAGTTCATTTACACGCTTAATTCACCTGTCAGTTTTTGACCAATCTAAGACAAGATCGTTTACAGCGTAGCGAAATGTTTTCCTGAAATAAAATTATCAACGCGCTGAAGCGTAGCAGAGCGATTATCGACCCTTTCACAACATTTAAACCATCGGGTTGAAAATGTTATAAAACAATTGGTTCATACGTCAGCTGTGTGTTCATCGAGATATGAAGCAAGCGGGAAGTTTGGAGAGCACGAAAGATGCGTAAGAGTTGCTCGAGACGTAGCCGAGAGCAACTCTAGCTTCTTGAGTATATACCCCATATGTATAAGGCAAACAAAATTTCAACCTTTTTTTTTTTATTTTTCACTTTGAAAACTCAGTATTTTTAGTTACATCCTCCTCGCCTGTTTGGCTCGTTATAGCATACCCCTGAAAATACCTTTGAAATTATATATTATACGTGGTCTAATGGTTCATCGTTCTCGTTTTAGAAAAATTTGGCATTTCCCTAAGGCAGTAAAGGGATAACCGTTTCCGCACGAGTGATTCTTTGCTTGCGGGAGAATATGAGGCCTTGTGTGACGCAATCCAGTCAGCAAGTCTAGTACTCATTATTAATGCTAAACCCCCGTCAACTTTTCCCTGACATTTTTCAAACTTTCCTGTGGAAAGAGAAACGCATGTCCTACACCCTGTTCAAGCAGTTTAGTTAGAAAAATGGAGCATGATGCTAAACTGAACGACAGTAGCGGCAGAGCGAAAAGAGGAAGGAGGTTTTGGATTGAGTTGGATAAAAGTGGAAACCTTGATTCTATTTTCGCTCTGCTGCCACTTTGTGCTGTTCAATATTGTGCTCGATTTTACTGGCCGAACACCTGGAACAGGCTAATTGTTTTCAAATTTTAAGCTCTTAACCAATTTAAAGGGGATATGGCTATCACCCCTGGCTTTTACAAGCCTTTAAAGAATAAAGCTGAAACGAGTTGGAACTCCCCCTATTGCCAGCGTAACTGGCATTTTTGCGTGCGCTTTGATATGTTAAACCAGTAGGAGCCTTGGAAACATGTGACAAAGCCATGAGAGGCTTGGAACAGGAAAAGTGGTTTCTCTGACTAAACCTCCACTTCTTATGGGGAGCCATTTGTGCCAATATCATCAATCGCTAGTGATAAAACTCAGTCATTAGCGCTAAAATATCAATCGTCAGTGATATAACTCAATCGTTAGTGCTAGCAACAACTCCACGAACTCCTTGTGACAGAAGAGACCTTAGGTAGACCATCCTGTCTACCTACCTCTCGCCCTGACTTGAAACCGACTCAAAGCCCGAGTCTCCGAGGATGACGCAACACGCGCTTAGCGCGAAAAGAACAACAGCACAACTCTGTCGATTGTGACTGTGCTCGGCGCCTGATGGACAGCAAAAAACCCGTTTTCTTTAACTTCTCGATGCAAAACATTAATTAACTGCAAGAAAGCCTCATTTTTGGGGGTTAGAGCATTTATTGTAAGAGAAACTCAGTCCGACTCAGGACTGATCCTGAGAAAAAAAATTGTTTTTCTCTCTTGTATGCTACATGCGCCGCTGTTTGCAATTTGTACACAACATATTTTATCATATGAAAATCCGACAGTTTTTGTCCTGCGCAGTAAGCCATCAAAGCTTGATATTTTGAGAAAGTTCCATTTTTCAAGAGAAGATCGAACAACGAAATAAACCTTGCAATAATTGTTTTTAAAGCGGATGAATAGAGAGATATATGGGTCAATGTTTGCACATTATTTGAATGACTTCAAATTTGATTCCACCAGTAGTACGGTCATATGAATTTTCTCGGCTTGATGAGTTAGCAAATTTTGTAGGTATGGTTGGCTTTGTGAGCTCCGCTTTAATAAGATAAAATACATATATGGAATCGAACGAGGTAAAAGTGATTGATGATAAATGGACTCTCCCCGGGGATAAAGTTAATTCTGTTCTCATATGGTTTCAGCTGGTTTGTGCTAATTTTAGTTAAAAGTAAAACTTGTCACTAGTAATTGATTAAAAGATAACAATCTTTTAGTAAGCCTTTTGTTCCAATAGCCTTGACAATTGGTCATCAAACGCTTGAATACGTATATGTTTTGATAGTATGCCAAAACAGTACTAGCACTTTGCGCCTTCTGTGCGCCTCTCACGCTTTAAGTTCAATAGAAAATTACTCCATCACCGAAGAAACTCAACTTTGAAAGGTAAATGGACACTTACGTATTTTATTTTTTTGTCATGAATGCATGGTGCGAGTATTAATGCGGCCTAGTTTTGCTGGTAATTTTTCTTTAATTTTTCATCTTTCAAATGCGAAAAAAAAAACTTCAAGGAAGTTTTCCCTTTCACAGTGATGACATTTTAAACTGGCCAAGTCTTGCAAGTTTACAATTGTAGTAAATGAAAAATGACGAGTTCAGACCTGATAGTTTTAAAAGCGTGATGTATACCACTCAGTTTAAGATACGGCTGTCTAAGACAGCCGTAATCTTCACAAGAAACGTGACCAAAAATTGGTTTATTATTTGGTTGAAAGCTGTATTGAGAAAAAACATGGATAGTCCTCTGGCATCAAGTAGACTGAGCTTCCCTTTAATGTACCGTTGTTATCGACGTAAAATGACCCGTTTTAGAGAAAGAAGTGGTGGTAAAATATTCTGTGAATTTCCATTTTTGGAAAAAAAGAAATAGGACGTCTTTCCCATATCAGTAATGATGTTTTAAAGACGTTGGCCTTGATACTTCACTTATATAATTTTGGAAAATCGGAAACGATAGGTTCTGGGAAAAGATTTCAAAAGCGTGATGTATATTCGTCAGTTTTAGACAGTTGTTTAAGCCGGAATCTTCACAGGAAACCTGGCTCAGAATTAATTCATTCTTTCGTGAACAGGTGGAGTTGAGAAAATATGTT
>NC_142680.1:10358228-10368228 GCF_964200805.1 Pocillopora damicornis | reverse complement strand
CTTTTTCCCGCTTTTTCACTCATGGTCATTCGTGGTCATTCATGGCCACTCATGCGTACTTTTACACAGATCGTCAAAGTTGCAATTGTTTATTATAGCGGAGCTCGCAGAGCGTAGTCCCATCATTATACAAAATAGTAGTAACCCATCAAGCCGAAAAAATTTGGATGTACGACCGTACGACCGACCGTACAAGGTGCTACTTTTAGCATGCGCGGCCAACTGTACCACGGGCACTATCTTATAATCAGTCCTCTACACGGACACGGAGAAGTTGCGAATGAAAATCCACTAATATTACCACGCACTTTATCCATAGTAGGGGCTTTAGTTTTGTTGAAGAGACGTGCGGGAAAAAAAATGCGAGCTCCGCTTTTAGGCTTGCCTAAGTATATGTATTATACTTTATGAACATAAACACAACAACCCCCCCTTAAAAACAATAACCCCAAAAAATTTGTACACTGATGGAAAGGGAATTTTCCCAAACTGAAACACTGAGGGCTTACTTTAAAAATTTAAAAGTATGCTCCTATTAACATGATCTTTAACAAAACTATCACATAAACTATAAACAATACATAAAGTCCTCTGCGACTAAAATCAATTCAAGATAATGAAAACTCACACCTAGAATATCAATTTGTTTTAGTTTTTAACTATATATCCAACACTATCTATACTGACCTGTTTAGGGCACGCCTAAATCGGAAACAGGACGGGCAGAAATATTTAATTAAATGAAATTTTAACTTTCTATTAAATTTACTTACACATGCACAAAAGTACTAATAATAAATTTTACTATCAACCGGTCATTTGGCTGCTCATTTCTTGTTTTCCTCTCTTCACTCACTTTTCCAACCATCTCCCCTTCTTTTAAGTCAGTAATTGGCACTTCGGCTTTTACTTCTTCTTTTTTAACGGGCAGTAGGATGATACTGTTAAGGAAGAGAGAAATTTAGATATGGTTACTCAGTTACTTATCTTATTCACGTGATCCCTCTTATCCCTGTGCATTTGCATTTCTTCTGTCCCGTCGATGTTTACTATGATAGCTACATAACTTTCGACGTTCTGTTCCAATAAACTGTATTTCTCTCAAATTGTACCATTTCTCCCTGGGTTATTGTTTTATGGAAGGTTTCACTTTCAACTTTTCACTTACAGTATTTTTGAGGCTTCGGTAACTACCTACTGAGAGTTAATCTCTTACCTGGTCTTTATCTTTTGTGGGTTTACGGAAGATTCTAACTGGAGGAATATTTTCCCGTCCTTCCGCACCGTAGTCCTACCCCTTTCTAACATCCATGTGAAAGAGAACACGAAGTCCTCTCTCAAGAGTTCGGTTTCCCTTACATCGTCTTGTTTGAAAAATAAAATGTCCTTGAATTCACTGTTCAGACAGTGCGGATTGCAGTATTTTTAAGCATTTTTTGGGGGGGAGGGGTTGGGAAATTTTAATGGTTGTGATTAATTGGTAAAAGGACTTCCTCTCGTCCAATTCTGTCTGTAATCATACTCTCTATTAAGAAATCGGACTCCCGCCAGGCGGTTGTCCGATTTTGTTTATCACTCATACGATTACAGACGTATTGGACTCTACTTAGTCATTTTACCTTCATTAATCAATTGCTTCATTGATGACGAAATAAAATGATTAAACGATGACGTAATTCAGTGTACGATTAAGTGACTTATCTATCCCTCTATAGAGTCACTGATTGCTTGACTGATAACTATAACCATTCCAAAACGACTTACTCGGTTATTTAGGAAATAATAAAACTTTTTTACAATCAAATGGTAAGTGGGACAGTGTGTATTCTTTATCATTTCATACCTTCTGGCCCGATCGTTGAAGACGCAGTCTCCGTATTTCGCCCTCGTATAAAACTGAGTGGCATAGTGCACAGCTGACCATGTGGTCCTCCCACACGCCCCTCTGGAACATCAGATTGCATCCTTTGACTTTGCAAGTCACAATCTTACATGGACATGAACTCAAATGGAAAGCAAACTGACTCCTGCAATAAAAAAGTACAAACTCCAATTTTTCCTGTACACAAAGGTTATTATAAAAAAAGTAATCAGTGAACGTTTGATGAATAAATTCTGGAAGGAAGTGGGAACATTTTTATTCTTTTTCCGAACCACAAAGTCTAAAACTGAAAGTTCCGGCCGAGAGTACGGTGGTGCATGTATTTTAAAAAACATTCGATGACACAAAGAAACTTTTCAAGATAATTGAATTGCCAGAGTAGCTTCTCGTTACAGCCTAAGGGACATGATATTTTTGCCTGACGGGGCCACTGCCGGTTATGGTCTTCGGCCTCTCCCAGTTTCCCTTTCCATCCACAATCCTCGTTCAAGCATTGAACTTCTAGACTGCTGGTAACCCTGTCCATGGCATAGCTAACTATTAGTGACTCTCTGCCAAAGTGCTTTCGGCATTCAGGGTAAAGTGCCGTAGTTTTGCTTTTCTGTTCCTCTATTTCAAGCAGTCTCCTGTAGCAATTCCTACATGGGGAATGCCCACACGGCAAAGTTACTGGTCTAAGCATTATGGATTTGCTGAAAGCAAGATAGCGAAATGACAACCAAATCACAGCTAATACTACAGTCTCTTTGATACCATATTGTAGCATTGATTATAAGGGTGTTTTTAGTAGGTCGTACTGTTGTTATAATAAGCTATTGTGTCAAAAAAAATGATAGCAACGTGTTCATCTAAGGTTAGAGATTCTTTTTGATAACATATTGTAGCATTGATTGTAAAGAGTGATGATATAGACCCATCAACATCTATGTCTCGGAAAGAGCGTTAAACTGTTTATGGGCAAATTAAAAGCCATGACTTTTTCACTCTATTAAATTGTTTTCAGCAATTTATAACCCATCTTTGAAATTCACACACCCTGATATTTTCCATTTGTTGTAAATAAGAATTTTTTAAAAATTGATTTGACTGTCTGTTGTTCATTTGCATACTAATCTTTATCAAGTCCTACAATAAAGGTCATGCAATGGCTGACATACACAGTGGGCTAATGTCAGGGGATGAGTTGGTGAATGAATTTTCAACCTCTCATTCTTCTGCAAAGATCTTTTTTGTGCTTGATCCTTTACCATGTAAGTATGTAGAGTGTTATTAGATTATGGAAGCAGGATCAGTGCTCTGTTGGGGCGAGTCCTAACTTTATGTCATAAAACAAAAACCAGTTTTAACAGTTCTTAATATGTCCAGCATGTTTCTTGTAAATTTTCAATCTGCTACTCCATGTCAGTCTCTATTTCTGCACATGCCTGAGCAAAAGTGTTGTAAAACAAGATGTTAATAGAAAGAGAGGCATGCTTTCATGTTGCAAATGCCTTGAGTTAAATGCAAAGACAAAAGCTTCTGTGGACGAAGAGTTTTGAATTATTCTGCAATAATAAATGACACTAAATTTTATAAACAAAAATTTGTGAACAGTATGCAGGGTTCCTTTTTATATGCAACTTAGCTTGCCCATAAAGGCATATCAATACCACAAGATGATAATCACAAATCAGTACATTGAGAAGTGTATGCATAACTTTGATATTTTTGTTGATCATTACAGCAACTGCCACAAATACTACTATGTGTAAGTCATCTACGGTTGATTTGACTATGACGCCACCTCCCAAGGATGGAAGTAAGTTAAAAGGGTCATTTACTTTTTGCAGCCATACTGTTACAAATCGTCATCGTTTCATGTACATATTAATACAGGGTTGAAACAGATCAGGGAATGGTCAGGGAAAAAAAATAATTAAGATCAGGGTAAAGTCAAGGAATTTTATTTTAGTTCGGAAAGATTAAAAATTTCATACAACTGATTTCATACCATTGAAGGCTGCTTTTAATTATTTCCAATTTATGATTTAATGCAGAATATCTATGCGCAATGTAAGGGGGGGCCAGAATAAGAATGGATTTGACTTAGTTGTTTGTTTTTAAGAATCAACCCGGAGATTCTTAACGGCCTTAGCAAAGGTAAGACTCTCACCCTGTACATTTATCACTCAATCTCAATTAGGTGATGAGTTATTCAACCTAAATTGTACTTTCAAAAGAGTAATACAATAGGTTTAACACTCCGGTTTTTTGTTCTAAATGGATAATAAATGCAGTCACATGCAATTTAACAGAGTTAACAACAACAAGCGCGTGTGTTTGCTCATGTTATAGTTAGTAGTTTTTTTGATATGTGCATGCACCAGGATCTTTGTGCTCCTGTACTGAGACTTATTGACAGCCTTCACATCGACTGTTTACAGTGAGTGTTGTTTTGGTTAGGAGCTCCCTCCCTCCCTCCCTTTTTCCTCTGTTAGACAGTTCATTATGGCAGTTCCCTGACTCCCCTCTGTGTGGGGTCTCATGGCCCAATTTCCTGGATTTTCCAGCAATGGAGTGGTCTCCATGCAGGGGCAGGTGCCAAAAGTGGAAGCTCCAGTATCTCTCAATTCTTTACATACAATTACATATATTCCAGATCAAATTATAGTTACAACTGATGATGAGGATGAGAATTCATCAGGGCCGAGTGGTGTTAGGCAAGGTTATGAGGCACAAAAATATCCAATATAAATGTCTAATTCAAAAGTCAAGAACATTGATTAATCACTGACCAGCAAATTTAATTGTGTAAGATCTTCTGTCACTCATGTGTTTCAAATGAAAAACTTTGAAGCTTAATCTTTAAGTTCCTTATTATTACACACTATTTTTTGAGAAGAAAGATTGCAACAGACAAACTTTGATTTCAATTTGCAAGTCATGACTTTTGCTATACATTATTAGTGTATGAATACTTTTCATTATGTTTCATCACAAACGACACTGCCAATAATATTTTGGTTGTTAACTATTAATTTCAGAGGACAGATCAGGAGTATTTTGCCTCGATGACGAACCTCTAGCAGGTTGGAATATCAATAACTTTTAATGATTAATTATAAATCCCTAAATAATAAAATAAGCATATAACTTGTCAACATTGCAGAAAGGGTTGTTGATTTATTCTCTGGGTAATTTCTATCATGCAGCCAATTGATCTGAACATTTGTTAGTGTGTTTTTAGATGTGGGTACTTTGTCCGAAAATCCATCCTTTTCCGGAATGGAGAGAAAGGGTAAGTTACAACACAATTAATAATTCCAGGCCATGTGCATTTTGTAGTTATTATTTGGTTTCCATGAATGAGGGAGGGAGAGAGAGAGACAGAAAGCTTTCCAATGATCCAATTGACTAAAGAAATAATGAAGGAACATACATCGTGTCCCACCCCTCCTCTCTCTTGCAGAAAGCTTTACAGTTTTATCATAATTTTTACACAATCACCTGTAGAACATTTTATGAAATTGTTTTTGTTACATAACTGCAGTGAAACATTTTAGAATCCAAATCATTTCTTTTTCTCTGTGCTGATTGTACCTTACAAACATGTAGAAAAACCATATTGTAACCTACAAGGTTTTGAGGTGACAGCTTATTTCCATTTGTGAAGATCTGATTATCAAGAAAGTGAATGCTCAAAACAAATTACAAGTAACTTTAAGGTCCAAGTATTCTCTTAAACTTCCTAGTTACTGGAAAATATGAAGGTCGCACTGAGGAGGTGGTATCACTGGCAATGTTGATGTTGAAAATGGCAGCCACTTACACAGCGCCATCTTTTTTGACACACACTTTTGACGAGGTTAGTGTATGGTTTTTTTTTTTTTTGGTAATTTCTTTATTTTTATTATTTTTTTTGGCAACATTTTTTAACATTTTACAAAACATTACTCTACTTACAATACAGTACAGGGCTCAGTAACGATACGTCACTTACAATAATTTACTGGGAACACACTACTGACAAAGTGTAGCTTACAATAACCTTGATTACAGTAGATGACTTACTCTTGATTACTTACACTACCTACACAATACTCTACATTTACATTATTTTACGACATATTACACTACTTTCAATATATTACGGTAAATAACTTTCAGTATCTTACTACTGGTAATAGTATATAGCAAAATTGTACGCTTTTCCTGTTGCTGTTGCTAACTTTCAAAACGTTTTGAACTGCCATCACAATTTACATACCCATCTTTCCCTGGCCACACTCATTTAACAGACAAAATTCCCACAGTATTTGAGTAATATTCTTAAGTTGAGATCAAGCATAAATTAATTATGTTAAACTATTTTAATATATCAGAGCCTTTTTTCTACATTGCCACATGGTTGTGAACAGAATGGACTGATGTAAGGCTTTCCATTATCTGCATGTTGCCATTGACTTATCCAAACATTGCTCTTGAATTTCACACCTAAACTCCTCCTGATGAAATAGACACACCCAATTAAGAAGACCTTCTCCCTCGTATTTTCTGGAAATGCTCAAGGGGATGAGAATTTTAATCAAATTTCAAGTGATCCTTGAATCAAAGGTTACAGAAGATTGTTGAATGACTGCATGTTCAGTTTAATCATTTTTCTTGTCTGAGTTCTGTTGTAGTTGATGTATCAATCAAAACAAGATTTAGTTGTTTGTGTATTGACTGTTTTGTCAACACATTCACAGAAGGCATCCGACATAGGTAAACATTTGAGGTGGGTACATGTTTTTCTGTTATTATAACTTGTTAGTTCTGTTTGTTCAAACCCAAGATTGACATACACTCTCAAACATAAATAATAATAATCAATTCTGCAGTTATGAGCACTGCTGAACTAGTTGTTATAAATACCTCTTTATCAGCTCTTTTTGGTGATTTTTCTAAAATCATCCCAAGTTAGTTAATCATCAGGATGTATATGCAGTTAAATAAAAATTGTCTTGACATTTCAGTTGACAATTCTGCCGAGTTTCAATTTCTGCACAGAAATTAATTGGAACTCATAACTCAAGAGGCAAGAATGAATCAGCATTTTCAGGGCTGCTAAAATGATACTGTACAGTTCATTAAAAGATGTTGTGGCTCTCTGGACAGACCGTTGGGGTCAATTCCAAATATCTCACAGTTTGTGACATCTTAAACACGTATGACGATAACATATGTAGATCCTTGCCCACGCGACGCCACTCAGGAGGAGGGCCATTCACTAACTTAGGGTATTGCTCTGCAGTCGAAAAGCTCATAATTATCAATGATACTTGCATATAAAAGCCTCGTAAACACATGTCATAATCACTTTCGACAATCCCTGATTGAGAGAAGAGCTAAGAAACATGTGTAAGTTTTACGAAGTATCGAAAGTGCTCAATAAGCGTACAGACGCTCACAGACGTTCACGGTCGCGTACAGTACCTCGTCTGCTGGCATGGCTATGGAAAGAAGTACAATAGCTGGGTGGATGAAACGGATACAAACGAGCGCCCAAAACAAGCGTTTAGTACACGCCACCAAGGAACTCCAGGCTTGCTGCAGACCATGGCTGTGTTAGTTGCAGAGAAGCTGAACATGAAGAAACCGCCAACAACCAGCATCGTGAGACTTGCGTCCGTTACCATGCCGATGGGTACCGAGACCTTTAAAGAGTTGTTTGGTGGACTTCCTTCCGCGCCAAACCTCACTTTTAGATCGCACTGATTGTGTGCATCCCTGGGGTTGGTATCACTGAAATAATCATACTTAAAGGGGCTTTATTCAGTGATCTTTCACCCAGTCGCCCTTTTGAACCAGCTTCGTGTCTTGCCAAGATTGCTAATAGATCGTTTTCACGTGACGTCACATCATTTCCGGTCGGCCATATTGGTGTACCACTTTCGATTGCGTAATCCCCGAAATTTTTCCACAACTATCATTCCCACAAGTAAAATGGATTCAAAAGAGAAAGAAAAAGAGTCCCAGAACAAAAGCGGGGTCGACTATTCTTTTCCGATATCCGAATACGCGAAGCAGCTGGATTTTCCAGTGAGAGATCGATATTTACAGAAAATAGCGGCAATTGGAATTGATCCAGTTTTAGTCGAAGGGAAGGACTTTAAGCCGGACTGTTTGCCTCCTGTTGAATCCACAGATATTTTGTGTTATCTTGTCTTGGAGACAAGTTTCTACACTCAGAAACAGTTTAAAGCTTTCCGAAGTCTTGAAGCATATAACCAAATGATCTCTGGTTTTATCGCAAGCGTGCTAGGCCACATAATCGCCGACAAGTTTCTTGTTTTAGCAAAGGTAAGACATTCCCAGCGTATGAACGACTCTCTTATTTCATGTTGGGTTATCACGGAAAGAGAAGGAACAATTTTGTTTGCACACTGCTTAGGTTGCAAGGCTGGCCTGGCAGAAACCTGTTCGCATATAGCAAGCGTGCTATTTTATCTGGAAGCGTGGACAAAAATAAATGGCAGACTTGCCTGCACGCAAGTGAAGTGCTCGTGGCTTTTACCTACCTACATCAAACAAGTAGAATATGAAAAGGTGCGAGAAATAAACTTTACATCCGCAAGGAAAATGAAAAACGATTTAGATGCCAAGATTGAGAACCTCTCCTATGTTTCCAGCCCTGATAACTCTGCTAAAGGAAACGTGTCAAAGGAGATCCCTGTTCCCTCAAAACCGGAAATGGATACCTTTTATGCTAAACTTAGTAAGTCTAGTAGCAAGCCCATCGCTCTAAGCTTAATACCCGAGTATGCAGACAGCTATATCCTCAAAAGTCGCTGCGTACCTACAATTAGCGATCTGTTTGATAAGAAGTACCTCGCTCTGAGTTATCCTGAGTTATTAAAAGCTTGTCAAGAGGTAGATATTGAGATTACAAAAGAACAAATCTTACAAGTTGAGAGAGATACTGTCGCACAAGCGAAGGGTAACAGTTTCTTCAGACATAGAGCTGGAAGAATCGGGGCCTCCCAGAGTAAGGCTGCTTGTCAGACAAATTCAGCCATGCCCTCCCAGTCACTCATTCATTCTATCTGCTATCCTGAATTAAATAAACTGAACACCAAAGCTATAATTCATGGGTGTCAACATGAACAGGAAGCAATTAGTGCTTATTAAGAGATAATGAAGAAGAAACATATCAACTTCAAAATTGAGAAATGTGGCCTTATGATAAACGAAGAATATCCATGGCTGCATGCAACTCCCGATTTCTTATGTTCATGCGACTGTTGTGGAGAAGGGTGTGGCGAGGTGAAATGCCCCCTTTGCACTGAGAATTGTGATTTTGATAACTATGTAATGAAACCATCTTCCTGTCTGGAAAAAATAGGCACTGGAAATTTCAGTTTAAAGACAAACCATCAGTATTATTTTCAAGTACAACAACAGTTGTTTACACGCAAGAGGCTATATTGTGACTTTATAGTGTGTGCATGTGGACATGTGGGAGAGGCTAAGCTATTAACACAAAGGCATTTCCCTGACAAAGATCATTGGGAAGCCGTTTTACCTAAACTGACCAGGTTTTGGAGGACTTGCATATTACCCGAAGTTTTAGGGAGATGGTACACTAGGAAACATGACTTTGGTGATGTTAAGCCAATGGAAGCCCATTCTGTTTGCTTTTGCCGAACTGTGACAGCTGAAGACACAGTAAGCTGCTGTAATGCTAATTGTCCTATTTTGAAGTTCCATTTGTCATGCTTAGGTATTTGCAGCATACCTAAAACATGGTACTGCCCCAACTGCAGAACACTGCCTGAATTAAAATGCACAAAGAAGTCCACTCAAGCTGGCAAGAAACATGTAGCACCTTCAGATGCCCTTATCTTGGATTCTATTTGTGTTTGCAAAAAGAAGCCAAGTGAAACTGATAAGCTCTTAGAATGTCACAATGAAGGTTGTAAGAATGGCATTTGGCTTGCATAAATCTTAAACGTATGCCAAACACCAGTAAAACAACATGGGTTTGTCCAGCTTGTAAACCTGTTAAACAGAAGAGTTCCAGTACTGAAGATGGAGTGAAGTTTGTAAAAGAGGTGAAAAGTAAAACCCCCATTGAAAAGTACAAGCAATATGCCAAAC
>NC_142680.1:10350728-10353228 GCF_964200805.1 Pocillopora damicornis | reverse complement strand
TAACGACGTAAAGAGGGTATTACGCAAGGTGGAGAAGAAGTATGTCCAGAATGAGGTTAAAAAGAATCAGAGCTCTAGTGAACGGTGGAAGGTGATACGGAACTGCATACCAACTAGGGAGAAGTTGTGCCCAACTTATTCTAGGGATATGAAAGAACTTGCGACAGAATTTAATGAATTCTTTACGGAGGTGGGAGTACGTGCTGCAGAGGAAGCCAAAAGACTTGCATCAGTCAGTGGTATACCAACTTCCCATCAGGAACTCCCTGTTGGTTTTATACCCGAAGAAGTCGAGTTTCAATTTTGAGCTGCTACCTCTTTCAAGATCAATAGGATTATACAGTCATTTCTTTCAAATAAAGCTCCAGGGAAAGATAAATTACAAATGGCAGTGGTGAAAGATACTTTATCGGCTATCCTTCTGATTTTAACCAATATCATAAACAGTTCAGTTTTGACATCTGTATTTCCCTCACCATGGAAAGAATTTGAAATTGTTCTAATTCCAAAGGATGGTGGACATCCGGAAGTAGCCAACGAGAATAGACCCATGTCATTATTACCTGCTCTATCTAAGATATGTGAACAAGTAGCCTGAAATCAATTCACTGAATATGCAACAAAGAGAAACTGTCTCAGTGGACACCAGAGTGGGAATAAGAAACTGTATTTGACAGAGACACTCAAAATTTTGAAGTTAGATCTAGCCCTACAGGCAATGGATTACAAGCAAGTCACTGCCTTGGTGTTATTAGATCTTTCCAAAGCATTTGACAGCATTGATCACATTTCCTTATTAGAGAAGCTACGTGCAATGGGTACCTCTAAAGAAGCAATAGAATGGTTTGAAAGCTACTTGACCAGAAGAAAACAGTTGGTGAGAATTGGTTGCAAAATATCTGAACCCTGCCTAGTCTTGTACGGTGTACCAGAAGGATCAATCTTGGGCCTGGCATTGTTTAATATCTACATCAATGATCTACCATCTGTACCTAAGGTAGGGTCGTTAGAGCACTATGTTGATGACTCACAGTTATACCTCTCATTTTCTGTACATGATGCCACCTTAACCACAGACCAGCTGACAGAAGATCTTCAGAACATAGCCGCATGGTGTTGCAAGAACATGCTACTCATTAACCCGGATGAGACAAAACTTCTAGTTCTGGGGCCTCCGCAAATGCTGACGAAAATACCAGATGATCTAAGCGTTACACTACTCAGCAAGGACATTACATCATCTAATTCTGCGAAAAACCTGGGAGTTACAATGGACTGTAATCTAACGTATGATGAACATGTAACTCAAGTAACTTCGAAATGTATAGGTAGCCTTTGTCAAATTAATCAGTATGAGCTAATACCACAAAGAAAAACATTGAGCTATTACAAACAGTGTAAAACTTTGCAGCCCAGATAGTTTCTGGAACGAGGAAATTTGATCTTCAGACATGGTTTCATGCTACTTTGGTCTACAGATACATATACCACTATGTAGGACGGCTGCAGGTCAGCGTGCGTTTACTTTCAGAGGCCAAAAGCTATGGAATAGTCTTCTGGATGAGTTTCAGTCTATCACTAATTTGGATGTATTTAAAGCAAAAATAACACAGCACTTTTTAAGGGCATTGTTGGAAAAATAAGTTTTAGATATTTGACATTGAAAATTAAGCTGAAAAGCCTTTTTGAGGAGATTAATAAAGTTTCTATCTACTACTACAACAAACAGCTGGATAGTGATTTATTGGGTTGATAGCTTTATCCAACCTTTGAACAATCAGGCCATGGGGGAATAAAGATGTTTCCCTCTTATCAGAAGTGAGGGCTACAACTTTGTTAAAAATTAATATGTTGAATCATTGTATTTGAATAAGTTTCAGAAGCCAACTATCTTGGTTATATGGTGACTACTGCTGCCTTGCTGACACCGCCAAAGCCTGAGACATCAGTCAGAGCAGCCAACTGTTGCAGACAGGCGAGATGTCTACCAGAACCAACTGACCTTGAATTCATAATCAATGTGTGAAGCATACCAGAAAATTTCCTGTGTAGAAGTTGAAACCTGCAGAGAAAGATGTTATCTTAGCAACAGAGGAACAGCTGGCAAAGTTAACCAAGGCCAAGTGGTGGTACGTGGAAGGAAGTTTCAAGTTGTGTTGCCCACCCCTCAGTAAGCTCTTTTCCATCAGTGCGTTTGTCCAGCAGGGTGATTACGCAAGGCAAGTTCTGCTCCTGTTTGTGCTCATGTCAAACAGAAGAAAGCACTACTATATTCTAGTAATCATTTGTACGTATTTTTTTTTACATAAAAGCTATAAGAAAGCAAGATTCAGATGTCTTAGTTAAATGCTCATCTTAGTTTCCTGTATAATTTTTTGATAGCTTACCCACTGAGTTATCTATAGCATTTGCCTGTTCGAAACGGCGAACGAGATATTTTTTAATTAAGCAGATGCTTTTACGCTTTTTCTGAATTTTTACAAGTAAGTTGTGCAATAAT
>NC_142680.1:10330728-10343228 GCF_964200805.1 Pocillopora damicornis | reverse complement strand
AGGCACTGGTGACGCTCCAAACTTGAATCAGACTATCGACTTTACGCTAATCAACGCACTATTATTCAGAACACCATTTTTAAGTCAAAAATGGATTACTACTCTAATCGTATTTCAGAGGCTGGCAACGACAACAAAGCCCTATTTCGATTAATCGACCGTCTCCTCCACAGGAAAGCAGAGAAAAGTTATTCAACCAGCACATCAGCTGAAGATCTCGTTAATACATTTGTTACCTTCTTCGAAGATAAAATAACCCGTATTAGAAGTATACCTACTACTTCTAAAATTCCGGATTACTTTTCCTCACTGGATATTTCCACCACTAATTGTGAGCTTAGCAACTTCTCACCTACTTCAAATCTTGAACTATTGAAGATTGCCCACTCTGTTGTGCAGAAATCCTGCTGTCTGGATCCTTTATCAGCCACGTTACTTAAAGAACATCTGGACCTGCTCCTACCATCTATTTGTAGTATTGTAAACCTGTCACTGGTATCTGGTTTTCTACCTTCGTCCCTTAAAAACACTGTTGTAACCCCTCTTCTCAAGAAACCGAACCTGGACCACGAAGTTCTTGGTAATTTTAGGCCTATTTCGAACCTTAAAGTTATCTCGAAAGTCATTGAGAAGGTTGTGGCAGTGCGTCTTCAAGCTTATCTTGACTTCTACCAACTCACAGAGCCGCTACAATCTGCCTACAAATCATTCCACAGCTGCGAAACCGCCCTTCTCCGTGTTCAAAATGACATTTTGCTTGCTATCGATAATCGCCACTGTGTCATGCTCCTGTTACTAGATCTCTCCGCTGCATTTGACACTGTTGACCATGTAATACTGCTCAAAAGATTGAATTCTAAATTCTCAATACGTGGCACTGCACTTGACTGGTTCCGCTCCTACCTTACTAACCGCACACAAGTCGTCCTAATCGATGGGAGGAAATCGCAATCTCGTGAGCTCAAGTGTGGAGTACCTCAAGGCTCCGTTCTTGGGCCGATCCTCTACCTACTTTACACTGCTCCTCTTGCCGACATTTTATGTTTTCACGACATGCAATTTCATTTCTATGCCGATGATACTCAGTTGTACATTTCTTTTTCCGTTAACGATGATCTGGAATTAACCAGTAGCATTGCTAAAATCGAGAATTGCTTATCTGATCTAGATTAGTGGATGGCCTTAAATAAGCTGAAGCTAAACAAAGACAAAACTGAACTTCTCAACCTTTATTCAAAGCACAACCCTCAACAGTCTATACCTCCACTTCGTTTTGGTTCTGACATAATACAGCCGTCTTCATCTTCCAGAAATATCGGCATTGTTTTCGATAGTACTATGTCAATGCTCCCTCATGTCAAATCTGTCGGTAAATCTGCCTTCTATCATCTTCGGAACATTTCCCGTATAAGGAAATTACTATCCATTAAGACCACTGAGACTCTAGTCCACGCCTTTGTAACCTCCAAGTTGGATCACTGTAACTCTCTTTTATATGGTGTCCCCAAACACGCTATCCAAAAGCTCCAATCAGTGCAGAATGCGGTGGCTCGACTTATTATCAGCTCTCGTAAATTCGACCGCATCACCCCTGTTTTGTTCTACCTACACTGGCTTCCAATTTCTGAGCGAATTAAATTCAAAATAATTCTGCTCACCCATAAAGCTCTTCACCAGCAGTCTCCTGTCTACATTCAAGACCTAATACGCCGTTATTCAACTTCAAGAACGCTTCGTTCGTCTTCAACATTGCGTCTGACTCCTGTCAACTTTAATCTCAAGTCCTATGGCTATAGAGCTTTTGCTGTTTCGGCTCCTGAACTGTGGAATAAACTACCTGATGACATTCGTTCTTGTGACAATTTAAATATTTTTAAACGTAAACTTAAGACTCATCTTTTTAAAAATTACTTTAATGTATGATCTCTTTTATTATCCATGTCAAACGCCTATATGTTAGACATCAGTTAACTTAGGACTTACTTTTAATATTATTTTAACGTGTGATATTTTAATATTTTTGTAAAGCACTTAGAACAGGACTGGATAAGCGCTATATAAGTAGTTTTATTATTTATTATTATTATTATAAGAACAAAGAAAGCTGTTTACTAGGAGCACTACCGGAGTGCGTTATCACCCGATGATAATCAGGTTTTGTTTATCTCTGGCTGCAAAGAGTCCATCATGTTATGAGGAACTACGCAACAGTGGGGTGCTAGTTCTGCCAAACCAAAGAAGGTCGAAGGACTACAGAAATGCAATAAAACCTAAGAGAGGATTTCAGAAGGAAGTGATTGAAATGCTCAAGTCAGAGACATCAAGCTATTATGATGTCCAGCGTTAGATTGTTTTATTATTTGATGAAATGAAGGTGAACGCAAATCTTGTTCTAGACAAGGCCACTGGGGAACTTATTGGTTTCACAGACCTTGGTGACCCAGAACTGAACTTTGCTGCATTAGAGAAAGTTGATGTCATTGCATCATATGCTCTCATATTTCTTGTACAAGGAGTGTACACTGAACTGAAGTTTGCACTTGCACACTTTACCACATCTGGGATCACTGCTGCACAAATGATGCCTTTGTTCTGGGAGGCAGTTGGTATCCTGGAAACCTCCTGCAACTTGTGGGTTTTCGCGGTAACCTCAGATGGTGCCTCTCCAAACAGGAGATTTTATTGCCTGAACTCAATGCTGGTGCTGGTGGTGACTTATGCTACCGCACAGTGAACTTTTATGCCCCACACCGTTTCATATACTTTTTTTCAGATGCACCACACCTTGTGAAAACCACCCGGAACTGCCTGAAGAGCCCAGGCTCTGGCACCTGTACAAGATATATGTGGAAAGATGGCAATTACATCTTGTGGCAGCACATCACAGAGATGTTTTTCCAGGATGTTGATAATGGTCTAAAACTTTTACCGAGGCTGACATACGATCATATCAATCTGAATGCTTATTCTGTTATGCGGGTGAATCTTGCTGCCCAGGTCTTGAGTGCCTCTGTAGCGTCAGTGCTAAAGACCTTTGGCCCACCAGTGGCTGCAGGTACTGCCAGAATCTGTGAGATGGTGGACCAGTTCTTTGACTGCCTCAATGTGCGAAGTCTTACAGAACACCAGAGGAAGCGTAAGCCATTCTTGGCTCCTTACAGATCTGTTCAGGATGAAAGGTATGTCTAGTTTCATGGCAGATACTAATTTATTATGCATATTTAGTCATGTTAATGTCCCTGCAAAAAGGCTGCTTGCGCTTATTTTGTCCCTGTGATACGTCACAGGAATTCAAACCAGTTTGAATTTGTGTGACAGAGCCATGGGGGGGGGGGGGTACTCGTACCATACATGATGGGGGGGTTCCAACATTTTTTTTTTGACATTTTTCATAGATTTCAGTTCTTGATGGAATTCCTCGAGTATCTGAGAAGCTGGAAAGAGAGCACCGAAAACAGACCTGGAAACTTCAGTCAGAATGCAAGGGCACGCATGTTTCTCTCCTGGCAGACGTACAAAGGCTTCCAGCTTACTGTTCAATCTACCATTGAATCTACCAAGTTCCTTCTTCAAGAGGGTATGGAGTATGTTCTGATGGAACGATTCTGTCAGGATCCTGCAGAAGAGTTCTTTGGTAAGCAGCGACAGCTCGGTAGACGAAGTGACAACCCAGACATAAGTCAGTTTGGGTACAATAGCAACACTATAAGAATTGAGAGGTCAATTTCATGTCAAAGTGGAAACACTAGAGGCAGGAAGGACAAGAAGAGAGCATGGGTGCAGGTTACAGATGAGAAGTTGCCGTGTCAAAAAAAGCTCAAACTTTAATGTAACTGTGGCTTGCAATTGCCTGGTAGGATTTATGTATATTTATACATGTATATCATTATCAGAGGACAAGTGTAATTGCATGGAGTGCTGCCAAAACATTCAAAAGTTAAATAACAAAGAAGTCTGTCTGAGAATCTTGACATGACAGGAATTATTTCAAAACATTTTACAGTTTCACAGAAGTAGGTTTTGGGTTTATAGACAATGGTCCATATTTCAATTTCTGTAATTACGGTTAATCCCACAGAGATATTTTGTTTTCAAAATTATACAGTTGAGGCTGACAGGTCACAGTGCTTTTTGTCTCATTTGAAGGGTACCATAATAACTGCTATTTTTGCATTTTTACCATTCACATATTATAAAAATTGTACTTGCAAAAAATATTTGGGGTTTGCCTAGTAAAAAGGGCTCCTACATTTTTTCCGAATTATTTTAATTCCCATAGGCAATGAAAAATTTAGCAAATAATGTATAAGGCAGGGAATTGAACAACTAGTAAGATATTTCAGTTCTATGCTAGTTAATGTTTTATTTTACTCTTGCCTAACTGTTTCTTGTTCATGACTCCTCATGATTTCCTTTTGGAGTGCTTTACCCTGTGATTGCTTTGCATTAATTTTGTAGCGCTGAATGATGTCTTTAGCACAAGAAAATGACCGTACCCTTATATATAAACTTACAATAGCATGGAAGACATTGTTGCTCACTTCAACATTGGGTATCAGCTCTGCCTCTGAAACCATACATTGATAGCTTGACAATATCTCACTGTCAGTTATTGTGTTATGCACTATGCCAGCAATATCCACTTTTTGAGATTCCAAAGGTCATGGCGGATGGACACACTGACACGATCTCTGCCTCAAACGTTTCTGACTCGTCCTCTAATTTTCACTACGAAGGTAATTCTTTTGATTTCGAACAATATTTATCATACAACGCTGATAAGAAAAGGTTTAGCTGGAATGGAACCCTCGAAGAGCTTGAAAGTTTTGTCGACACAAAACTTTCGCGGTTGATCGATGATGGCGACAACGGTTTAAAGACAAAGAAGTCATACAACAGCTCTGGTGCTATCCTAAAGCTACCGAATGTAACACTTAATTTCTAGTGCTTATCGTTTAAGGAATACGGAAAACAAATTCGTTCTTCCACAACCTTAAACTGATTATCTTAAGAGAAGTTTTTTGTACAGCGGAGCTCACTTGTGGAACGACTTACCCTTAGACCTAAGACAAGCGTCTTCACTGACCGATTTCAAATCTAAATTAAGTCGCCACAGTTTAAAGTAATATTTTAATTTTAAGTAAATTTTAGACACGGCCTCCATGAAAAGCAGATTTTTTTATTTGTTTCTTTTATTTGAATTGTTATTATTAGATTTTATTATAGTTAAGAAGATAGATATACCTTTATAGATAATTAACAACTGATGGAAATACCGTGTATAAATAAAGTTATCTTATCTTATCTTATTTAATTTACTGAAGTTAATTGTCTAAAATGACACTCTGTTTTGAGGAAAATGCTCTATCCATACTTTGTAATGTTCCACAATCCCCCACGGTTTAAACTCGATACCAGTTTTTGGTTCTCATATCCATGCTCCAGTTTACCAGCTCTCAAGATTGCCTGTTGGGTCTCAGTTGTGTTCTTTCTTGCATACTTTTTGTGCAAGTTATACAACACATATCCACCAACATACTGCAGACCAGCTTGTTCTTTCTCTGACAGCACTGTTTGAACAGAAGGTGGGTTTTTGTTAGAAGACTTGGTGCCTTTGCAGAAGGATTGGATAAAATCAGCTACCTTGGTCGCAAGAAGTGTTGCAGCATTACGAGACAGTCCTTTGAAAAAAATTGTAGATTTCAATGGTACTTGGGTATAATAGTTGCCATAGAATTTCTCAGCATTCCCAGTTTTGAAATAGTCTTCAAATAATTTCTTTATCACAGTGAATTCTTGTGTTTCTCCCCCAGGCTCTTCATATTCATATTGTTTTAAGTCGTTCCTTAGATCTGCTGCAAATGTTCTAATGTTCTTCAAAGCATTGTTTACTATCTCAGCAAGAATGCTTGGCGTCAAAGTTAAATGATGTGCGTTTTGATTTGCATCGTGCTTTGTAGCTCTGTGCCTTTGGTAGGCTCCTCTTGATTTGTACTTTTTTCCACAATCGCTGCACACGATCTCTGTTGATTCGACCTGAAAACGAAAAAGCATCAAATCATAATTCAATAATATTGTAGTCTTCAGGCCTCGACTTTCTACGATCTGATGTCACTGGTATTATTTCCTAAAGACATTTGCCAATATCGAGTTTGTTGTTGTCCTTGCATGCCCCGTGAAGTCTTCTCAAAACAAAGTGTAATCGATCAAATTTCAGCACCTAAAGCAACCACAGCACTTCTGCTAAAGAGAGTGAACGCATTTTTTTATGAAATTGCTAGAGTATAGAGGGAAAAGAATCATCAAAACCGTCAGATCAATGATTTATTTACTGTTTTTTGGCGTGACAGCACAGTCGCGTGCAGCTCCGTAATTCCGGCTCGTGGCTCGTTTACGACGACCTGACTGACGTCATAAGTTATTTACCTTCGTCACCGATTACTGTAGGCACATAGGGTACATAGGAACAGAGGCCCAGAAGGACAGTAGGTACAGAGGAACAGTAGGTTCAGAGGAACAGTAGGCACAGAGGAACAGTGGGCACAGAGGAAGTGGGAACAGAGGAACAGTGGGCACAGAGGAACAGTAGGCACAGAGGAACAGTAGGCACAGAGGAACAGTGGGCACAGAGGAACAGTGGGCACAGAGGAACAGTGGGCACAGAGAAACAGTAGGCACAGAGGAACAGTGGGCACAGAGGAACAGAGGCATAATATTTGAAAAATACAAGCCTAGGAAACCAGGCAGTGTATTGCTTTTCTGTTTTCATTTCCTTTTTATTCCATCAAGTAGAGCTACATTTTCTACTCTTTTGTTTGACGTTCATTTTTATTGATGAATACCTTGGTTTATGTATAAATCACAAAATCAAGATTAAATGCTTGAATCATGAATTTTAATATCCTTTTTTCATATTTGCCTATTGAATATGCAAAAATAAAACCCTGCGAAATACTATCTTACCAAAGTATAAAAATTAAGTACCGATAAGGTACACAAAAACCAGAGCGCCCAAACCGGCATGTCTACAGTTTGTCGCCACAACATTGATAAGTGTTGAGCCAAATTCTTCACCTGCAAATTTAATTCTGATTAACTGCTTGATAACAGATCATTATTTTTTATTGAACCTTGACATCTGATGACTGATGCTAGAAATGGTTTGGCAAACATTGTCCATCAGAATTTCTACAAATTAAAGAAAATAATCAATAAATATTCATCCTGAAAGATTACTTACAGCTGTTCATATACTTAGAAAAGGAACAACAACTAATAAAGAACTTGATGTTTTCATCACACAATAGCATCAATCCTTCAAAATTCCTTGATGAACAGCTTATCAGGAATCATCATTTTCAGATGCAGTACTTGTTACTGGATTACTAAAAAGGTGTTTCATGTTTTGCAGCTTGTGAAGTCTAATACAGAGAATGCCTCAAGTGACCACTATGAACGGCAGAGGCGCATCCTGCTATGTAAAGGGCATTTTGTGTCTACACGTCTGGCCCAGCGCAATTTTAGTGGGAATGCGAGGCCATCTGCTGAGGTTCTAAGTGGCACAATGGAAAATCTGGCAACAGATGGATTTGGCACTGTCGTATCCGTCGACAGAAGCACCATCTTCTACAAGAAGCTACCGGCAGATGTAACTGATGAAGACTTGGCCACATATGAGGTGCCTCGGGAAAAATACCTCCAAGCCTTTAATGAGCAGGCAGACAAATCCATAATCTCAAAGGGTCTATTTAACAGATTTCTCGACCAGTCACCACATAAAGACTGCTTAAAGAATGAGCACGATATCACACCAGAGGACAACTAGACAACTGGCAGTAATGTAAGGGTACATTCCTCTAGCTCATTGCTAAGTAATGCAGTTTATCACCGTGCAATTTTTTCACTTCGGGTTTTTGTGACCAACAATTTTTCATACATTTATACTCAGGGAAGTTTGACGTTTCATTTGCTGATTTTTTTATGGAATAAGTGACACTTACTTCAATTTCTGTTACTGACTTCATTCAATTTTCAACTTTTGGAACATTGTTTTACATATTATACAGGGCCAGCAACACAGTCCAAACATGAATAAACTACAGGCCTCAACAATATAAACTGGTTTACACATTTTTACTTGATTTTACCAGTAGCATTTTTTGTGATAATTATAATTTGATCCTGATTTGACGATGGTATTACTAGTTTTTCATCAATTGAAATAATTTCCTACTCATTGACAGTTGCTGCTGGTGTCTGAGGGATAAAAAATATGGACTGGTATAAATCATTCAGTCTGCATATAAGCCCATTCTACTTGTAAAAAAAATTGAAAATGTGTACAAGAATTGAAATGTAAAAAAAAAAAACAAACCAACAAAAAAAAACAAAAAAAAAACAAAAAAAAAACAAGCCAACTGGCTGATGTAGTGAAAAGCTAATAATTATTATAGTACCTTTTGACAAAAATATGATAAAATTAATACGGCTGGTGGCTTTGAAGATTTTGGAAGCATCTACTATTCTATAAAGGTCTTGTTATGCCCCTTTTTGAATATGCTGATCTTGTATGGGGCGATAAACATAATATTACCCTTATGTCTAGCTTGCAAGTTTTGCAAAATTAGGCTAAAGTTATTTTAAACAGACCATTGTACTCATCCTCCACTGAGGCATTAGCCGTTCTCAAGTGGCTGCCTCTAAAGAAAAGGCGATTTCAAAGAAGGTGTGCACACGTATACAAATGCATCAATGGCTTAATTAATCACGATATAGACTTGATTAGACAAGACGTACTTCATAGGCATAATACACGTAACAAAGGCAATTTTAGATTACCACGTGTCAAAAGAAATTGAGGGAGGCAAAGAACACAATATCATGCCGTTTCCGATGTTAACTCCCTCAGTCAGACAATTGAAGACTCAAGGAATGTAAATAGTTTTAAACGTAATGTTTTTAAGTTTTTAATAGAGCTACTTACGTTTAATTTTTACTTATACTTATTTTTAAATTTTGTGCATTTTTTGTACCTTTTTAATCCCTTTGCAATTTTATAGCTTTGTTGTTTTTACTATATATATATCTAGTTTTGAGGTCCTTTTTGAAAACCATATCTTTTATGAAAAAGTTTCCTCAATAAAGATGATTATTATTATTCTCAGTAAATCTTATTTATCATAGGGTGTATATGTTGGCTTACATTTTATCTACAACTTTATAGAGGAGAAAAAAGATTGGGCTGTTAACAACACAAAGATGGGGAGAAATCTTACCCAAATTTAAAAGTCCAGATACAAAACAACAGCTGACAGAATTTGCTACTAGAATTACTCCAGAGTGTGGAATACCAGAACTCAACTTCAATGCTGATGGTATTGCCAGACATATTCAGAATTTCTTCACTGAACAGCGACGATACCGAAAGATTAAAACAACATCCTGCAAGGTTTGTTTTCTACTTGCACGTGATTTTGACAAGGGCTCATTAATGTGTGTCCTTGGAAACTTCTTGTTAATGCTACTTTTGAACAGCTTTCTGATTGTTTTGTGTTTTTATTATTGTTATAAAACATTTATCTCAATTGAGGTTAAACATACTTCTTACATTATTTTTTTCCATTTCAAACATTTTCAGAGTGAAACTGATCATAAACCAAAGGAGGAAAAAAGTAGGAAGAAGCATAAAGTGAAACACGTGGGTATCTCTAATTCTCTTATGTTATACTTTGGTTATAAATATAATAGGTCTGTGGTTACCTGCATACCAACTTAAATAAGCAACTGGGAACTCCAACCTCTGCTCTTACTCCGTGTCATTGTTTAAGTTTTGGGATTGAAAAGAATGTCAGTTACAAAAGTTAGAGGGGAAAACAATAATTGACTGTTTTTTTGTCCATAGAGATTTGATAAACTATGTTTTGTTTTGCAGTTGTCCAGTGGAGAATTGTCTGCAAGTGGAATTTCTTTTGCATCTGGATCAGAAAGAGAAAGTTCTCCTCCCTCTGAGAGTGGTGATACAGAACCTGTTGATGAGGATATCGATGACGATGATGACTCCTGTATAAGTGAATCACCAGCTTGCTCTCAAGTTCCCTCATTTGTTGTGAGTGAAGGCATGTCAGCTTGGCCCCTGGCAGTCAATCAAGCAATTGTAAAGGGTGTCTTTGGCTGTATTTTAAACAGACATGATATTGTTGACATCCTTAAGAAAAGGTTTTCTGTACAGCAAAGGAACTTAACTAATTTGAAACCCACAGAGCTTATGAGTGTATTGGCCAGGAAGCTAGTGCGAAATGATTACTGCAAGGTCAAAGAAGTGGTGAAAAACATACACGAGGATATAACTGTATTCAAAGAAATTGCTGTTTAGACATTTTGTGCACTTCAGAAGTGCAGTATTTAGTGTTGCTTCAAATTCTGCGCTTCCAAATCGGGGGTGCGGCTTATCTACAGATGCGGCTTATACATGGACGTTTACGGTACCCTTAGAATATAATAATACTATTTGAAGCATAAGAAACTTATTGTTATCAAAAGTGCCAGTTACAATTGTAATTTAACAGGAAATTTAATAAACAGTTTAAGAATCATGATTGTTTGTAAATACTTATATAACTCAGTACTACTTTTAGTGCATTATACTACAACCAAGACATTACGGGAAAATGGCTAGGACAGTCAGAACCCATTTCAGGGAAATAAGTGAGATTAAATACCCAAGTCATTGAAATTTGTGAGGACAAACAGGGAAAATTTTGGGACAATCAAACAACATGCTAGGGAAATTACAGGGACAATCAAACCACATGTCAGGGAAATAAATGGGACGCTTAATACCCATTTTAGTGAAATTGGTGGGACAATCAAACCTCACACGAGGGACATTTTTGGGACATTAAAACCCCATACCAGATAATGTTTGGCACACTAAAATCCCATCTTGGGGAATTTTTGGGATGTGAAAAATCCATGTCAGGGAAAATATTGGGACATTTAATTCCCATGTCTGGAAAAATACTAGGATGAGAAATTCCCATGACAAGAAAAAAAAAAGGGATATTCCTGTCCCATGTAAGGGTTTGGTATACTTTTCCCAATCTGGGAAATTCACAAGGAAAACACAACCAAAACCCTGAAACAACCCACTTTATTCACAAGTTGGGAATTACAAAACATTACCGGCGCAACCCCAATGCTACAACTGGCACTTGTGGTTTTAAGATGGAAAAGCTTAAGATGTCTAAATAGAATCAAAATACAGCAAAAGGGATGCAATAACTTTTCTTCGCACATGTCTACGAGATAGACCATTAGAGTTAATTAAAGGAATAGCTCTGGACTACGAGGCAGCACAGGATTATTCGGACTCTATTTACAGAGATCCAAGGTTCATGTCTAATACAATCACTCAAGACATAGTAAAGTTTAAAGCTCTGCAACTGGGAGGAGATGCAAGATTTTGCGACTTAGTTCACTTTGTTAAATAAAGCTTCAACACTGAAGGAATAAGGAAGTCAAAATGACATGGACAATAGTCACATGCTATCTATCATCGAGCAAAAAATGTGTTCCGGTGATTGAAAGGTTTGGTCATGAGACTTGGAGCATCAGGGAGAAAAGACAACTTTAGAGCGACGGATGAAGTAGATGGATGTAGAGATGAAATCACATATGCGTGCTACTGCTCCATTGAGATCTAGCAGATCAGTCTATGCCTTGCAAGTCGAAACAACCAACCAGAAGTGGTACAAATGCTGGTACTGTACAAACTTGTCCCATCGGCCAGATACATGCCATAAATTTGTTGCAGTCAGTATCAACCAGCGTATCAATCTTGCCAAAGAAAACCACGTTTGCTTTAGTTGCATGAAAGCAGCCGGGAGAGAGCACCAAATTGATAACTGTGGGAGACATCGAAAGTGTACGAACACTGACAATGGCAGGGAATGCATGCATTTTCATCACCAGTTGCTTCACAAGAGCACTGCAGTTTAAGTTGGCATCATGTCTTTCTCCAAGCCACATAAAACTCTTTTACCAGTGATAACATGCAAGATTTATGGTCAAAATGGGTTCCAAAAGCAAAGTAACACTCTCCTTGACTCAGGAGCGCAGATCAGCTTAATCTGCAAAGAAAGAGCAGCTGCACTGGGGCTCAAAGGGAATGACACTGCCATAACACTTTTGAAAGTGGGAGGAGGAGAGGGGACAATCAAGACTGAAGTTTACAAAGTTCCTGTATCATCACTACACAACACCAAGATGTTCTCAATCAAGCCAATTGGAGTCCCGTGTAATAGAGAAGTGTCAGCAGTCCAGCTTAAACTGATGGTTAAGCTTCTTGGACTAGAGTGCAAAAGGATACACAGAGGCAATGGTCCTTTTGATTTCCTATTAAGAATTGATTAAGCCCAGATGCATACTGGACAGACCAGGCAAACTGGACAGCTAGTTGCTGGAAGAACGCCTCTTGGATGGGTAGTTTTCGGTGGACCTTC